>NW_017253219.1:0-238 GCF_001278385.1 Malassezia pachydermatis
CTCTCATAGCTCAGCTGGAAGAGCGCAAGACTGAAGCCAAAACCTGCCGCTTCATAAGTGGATGACAGTCCTTCTTGAGGCCACCTGTTCGAACCAGGTTGGGAGCATATTTTTTTGTTTCTTCTGTCACATTGACCATGTGCATCCTTTTTTGGACGACAGCCGACCCGGACTATGAGATGTGTGTAGGCACGCCCGTTCGAGACTATTGACCGCATAGCATTGTAGCTGACAATCG
>NW_017253220.1:0-236 GCF_001278385.1 Malassezia pachydermatis
CGGCCCACAACTGCAGCCCCTGTTCACAGTCGAGCATCCGACCAAGGGGCGCCGGCCAGGGCCGTACCACAAACTGCCGGACGCCTTGCAACGCCAAGCGCAGGCGTTGGCCTACAGGATTCCACTCGCGCTGGACGACGCGTAAGGCAGCCTCCCTCCACTTGTCATAGGCATATATACCCCCTCTTCTATCTCTGCAGACACCCCACACTCACGTGCCATCGCACTGGCTACGA
>NW_017253221.1:0-234 GCF_001278385.1 Malassezia pachydermatis
CGACTTTTCCCTCGCTGTGCTCAAGCTTGGTACGGCCTGCCTGCAGGCGACGCGTCATGTCGGGTTCTCACTTGAGTTCCAGGCTGTCGATGCGCCATTGCACACATACGTCGAGCTCTACAATGATGGCAGTGTGAATTTGGAGCACAGTATTGGCGATTTTGAGAAAATGGAGAGCGTAGGCTTGAATGGACTTGACAATGAAGTGAAGGATATTCATGTGATGCTGGACTC
>NW_017253222.1:0-227 GCF_001278385.1 Malassezia pachydermatis
TGCGACCTTTGGCGCAGCGACGGGCCTTCGTCAGATGTCGGTGTCGCGCTACAGCTTCGGGTGGTATCCCAACAAGGTCCTTGCGCTTGTCAATGCGATTCAGCAAGTTGGCTGGTCAGCCGTAGGCGCTATCACAGGTGGTCTTGCGCTCATTGCTGTCGCCGATGGCAATATCTCCGTGGCCGTGGGTATCATTATCATTGCCGCGGCGGCCTTGGTCATTGGCT
>NW_017253223.1:0-221 GCF_001278385.1 Malassezia pachydermatis
TCCTGGCCATGTGCCGTGATACCACGTCGCCTTCGGCACAGACATGGCTTGCCTATGTGCGCTGGATGGCGCCTTCGTCTGCTTTGTCTCACACGACAGAGGACGCACCGCTTTTTTGGTCCGTATTTCTCAGTGCCTGTGTGTCTCAGTGTGTCACTGTGACGGCGCGAAGCTTGCAGCACATCACCTCTCATGAAGATCCATCGTCGTTCAATCTGATG
>NW_017253224.1:0-215 GCF_001278385.1 Malassezia pachydermatis
GAGAAAGAGCGTGGCGTGGCTATTTGGCGAATTGCCTCCAACCAGTCGGGCATTCACGACAGCACATGGAAGTGGGAGCAGTTCCGCGAGGCCATTACCGACCTCCGCCTATACCTCTTCTTCTTGGGCTACGTGTGTCTCATTATCGTCAATGGCGGTATTACAACCTATGGCAACGTGATTATCAAGAGCTTCCACTACGACAATAAGCAGTC
>NW_017253225.1:0-208 GCF_001278385.1 Malassezia pachydermatis
GGTCGTCCATGTTGGTATAGTACTGATCCCAGTCGTATATATCGTACGTTAGCGGATCGACATGGTACACACGGAACGAAGGGTTCACGTTGGTCTCAGGTGTAATGCTTGGCGCCATCAACGACATGCTCACGGCATCTCGTGTAGATCGGCGCGCCTCTGCAGACGTGCCGGATGTGGCACGATAAAACACAGAAAAGTGGTCTTG
>NW_017253226.1:0-204 GCF_001278385.1 Malassezia pachydermatis
GCGCATGGCTCGAACGATGTATCGAACGCCGTTGGCCCCTGGTCGGCTGCGTACGACGTGTGGGTGTCCGGCCTAGTGAACTCCAAGTCAGGCACGCCTGTGTGGATGCTGGTCGTCGCAGGTCTGCTTCTGGGTATTGGGTTCTGGTTCCTGGGCTTCAAAATCATTCGTCAGCTGGGCAATCGCATTACGCAAATGTCGCCT
>NW_017253227.1:0-204 GCF_001278385.1 Malassezia pachydermatis
CGACTCGTCGATCGCACTGTTGCTTACGCCTTGCACACTTTGTCCGTCGCCTTTCAGTGTCGATCCCGACTGACGAGACCGGTTGGACACGTAGTGGACACATACAGGCTCCTGCGAAAGGTGGCCCACTACCAAATTAAAGCCAGCGTACATGGGCTTCGATGCTTCGAGACTTTGAAGCCCTTCGTCATACATGGCCGGATC
>NW_017253228.1:0-202 GCF_001278385.1 Malassezia pachydermatis
GTTCGGATCTGCAATGCTGATACTGCTTCGCGTCACCCTGACCACTTCCAGCCCCGCCTCAGTGAGCGCCTGAATCACATCCTGACGGCCTTTTATCTCTCCGGCATGGTAAAGTGCATCTATACCTCGCGTGACGCCCTCAGCAAGCGCCTGTTTCGTTTCAGGCAGGTTATCAGGGAGTGTCAGCGTCCTGCGGTTCTCC
>NW_017253149.1:0-63105 GCF_001278385.1 Malassezia pachydermatis
CCTGACGCTGTCACAGCTGTGGCCGATACGGCACCGCCTGTGCGTGATACCAAGCGGACGACTCTGACTGCTGGAGATTTCCAGGCGCTGCGTGTAAGCTCGCCGGATATGGCACCTACATCAGTGGCCCCGTCATCGCAGCCAAGCATTGCACCGAGCTCAACGACCCAGCCAGCGGCTAGCGCTGCACCGGTAGCCCTTCCACCTGCGGACGAAGGTGGCGATTCAATGGGCAGCATTACTGACTCGTACCAGTACGATGCAAGTGCTGCATACGAACAGGCGGCCGAGGCGACCTACGAGCCGTCCAGCACGACTCCTGCCCCCTCTGCCGTCGCGGCGTTGTACAAGCCCCGCGATCCGCCACCTACGACAGGTTCCTTTGAAGAGGCGTACAAGGACTTTAATCCGTTTGTGTCCAAGACGACATCGTCGTTGCGTACAACGCTCCCGCCGCGGCCTGCCGTATCGACGGATGCTCCATGGCCTACAGCCTCTCCATCGCTTGTGCATCCTGCTGTCGCATCGATGCCTAGTGCTACGTCGCCGATGAGCACGATTCATGAGCAGCGCGTCGTCGCTTCGCCAGTCTCGACGACGCCGGCAGCGCGAGAAGCGCCGCAGGCACCTGCTTACGCCGCTGCCTCTGCGTCGTCAGAAGGCACAGCTGCTACTACGCCTGTGGGACCGGTGGCCGTGTCGCCGGTAACGTCGCCAAGTGGCCTTATCCTTCCCCGGCATGATCAGATCTATGCATGGCCAGTTTCTGAGCCTCCGTCTGCTAGCATGGCCCCATTGCCTCCGATTCAGGAGCGATCGCCGCATGTCGACACGTCACAGCCACGCCCGAAACGGACCTTCTCTCGTCCCTTACCGCAACCGCAAACAGCGCCGTTTCCGGCCGTAGAGACACCTACGCTGCCCACGCCGCCAGGCTCTACCGAGGGACCTACGTCACGTGAAACGACCACCTCGACGGCCTACCAACCGACGGACCAGTTTGCGTCCACTCGGCCGCCTATTCAAGTCCGTGTCGTGCCCAAGGCGGCGCCGCAGCGTACCGCGTCAGGGTCGCGCCCTTTGCCGATTCCTAGGGTATCGTCAGTGGTCCGCTCGCCCACGATGGACTCGACCTCGTCGCTCTCTCCGGCGATTCCCTCTTCCTACTCGTTCCTTGCGCCAGCCTCGACGGAGCCTCATACCCATGTGGCACCTACACAGCCGCCTACGTCGCAGCCCGGTACGGCCCGGGTCGTCTCGAATTCCTCGGAGAGCGCCGCTGAATCGCGCCTGGTCCAAGACTATCTCGACACGGACGATGACGATCTAGTGCCGTCTGTGCCGTCCCCTAGGAAGCCAGCATCGCAAGCGATCGTTACCCCTGTGCGCAAATCGCCGCCACCTCCGCCGACGCCCAGCTCAGATCTCGTACCGGACTTTGCCGACGATGAGACCATGTATGGCGCGCCGGATCCCTATGGCTTAGGGCCCACGGCCGAGGCCACACCCAAACCAGCACCCGCTGCATCGAGTCCCTCCTCGCCGCCTGTGGTGTACCCCAGCTCGTTTGGACGCAAGTCACAAGCGCGACTCTCTACCGCGATGACACCGCTGACGCAAGCGCAAACGCGTCCTGGTCGTACGCCAGGCGCTACGCCGAAAGCATCGCATGACTGGGTCGATCGCGATGAGGACGAAGCCGATGTGACGGCGAACAGTACCGCCAGTGCGCCGACCATGCGGTATGCCGCACCGATGACAGCGTCGCCAGACACCTCGCTGCCCACCGCTATGAGCCAAAGCAGCTATTTGCCTCCCTCCTCGTCGCAGGGACATGGCAGTCGCCTCTCTACGACTTTCACGAACGCCTCACGGCCGACCAGTATGCCACCAAGCATCTCTGCCTCGAGTTTTCGTTCCAAAAATGTGTCCAATACCAGTTTGCCCCGGCCTACCTTTGTTAAGCTGGACGCTGATCGTACGTCGCCTGCGCCCTATGCGCACGGTTTAGTGGCGTCTGCGTCGCAGGACAAGCTGGAAAAGAGTGCACGCCAGCAAGAGGCGCAGGAGCGTGGGCAGGCACTGTTGCATGTGCCGCCCAAACCACCACCTCCCCAGGCCGGACTCATGGGTGCGATTCATTCGCGCGAGCGGCGTGTCCCGCAAGGGGAACGAGATATGCGCGCGCGGCCCCTTTCGGGGGCGAGTACCCCTCGTTCACAGCAAAGTGTTCTATCTCACATCTCCTCTGCGCAGCAGCAGCAGCAGCAACAGCAGATGCTCATGAACATGTACTACTGGCAGCAGCAGCAGCAAATGATGATGATGATGGGGATGATGCCGCCTACCATGTCGCGCGAGGCGATGTATGCTCAGCAACAGGCAATGCAAGCAGCGCAACAAGCCTATTACCAGGCATATGCACAGCATGCGATCCCGCCTTTCTCGTCCTCGGCCATGGCGGGGGGTATGCCTCCCATGCCGTACCCACCGGCCCAAGGCGGGACAGATATGCTGGCCTCCCTATCGACCCCGGGCCATAGTTCGTCTGTGAGGGACAGCTATATCGCCCCAGTACGCCGATCGATGCAGTTTGAGCCGTCCAGTGGCCATGCGTCGCGCACCGATACCCCTCGATCAACGTATGGTCCTCGCGCATACAAACCATAACTATTGAGTGTACAGAACCCTACTAGACCTACCTATAGATTCGCACACTACATTCTTTCATGGCTATTTTTTTTTATCGTACATCTCCATTATTTTTTCCATGATGACCGAAGGATAAGCCCCTGGCATCACAGGCACCACAATCGTATCTGTTTCTTCTCGTGGATCCGGCACTTCCAACGTCTGAAGCTGAGAGGCTAACATGTCCGCCTTCATAAAATGACCGACCCGATGCTCCAGCCGCTGTTGTAGTTCGGTGGCATCCAAGTCCATATACACAAAGAGGACCTGCATGACAGACGAGGCGCGCAGGATGTCGCGATAAACACGACGTAACGCCGAACAGGCCACCACTACTGAACTTGACGGGCTTTGTGCACACAGCTTCTCAGCTTCTACTCGGACACGATCCAGCCATGGCCATCGATCTTCATCGGTCAACGGAATGCTCTGTCGTAGTTTCTCCAGCGCTTCGGGTGCATGCACGTCATCTGCGTCGAGGAAAGGGGCCTGCCATTTCTCTGCCAATGCCATTCCCATCGTCGTTTTCCCTGAGCCGGCCACCCCCTTCTGGTAAGATGTTTGAATACCACGTACCATGATCACCCAACAGGTACGTCCCGGAACTGAACATGGCTCGTGCACCATCCTCTCTGGTGTACACTCTCCATCCATGCACCCCACCGCGCGAATGCAATTGCCGAGCACGTGATGATATATATTAAGCTCAAATGTATTTTTCTACAAAAGTCAGGGCGTCTTGGCAAATGCCCATTTGTGGAGAGACATGTACATTGACGTGTTTGTGGAGGGGGTATGGAGAAAAGAAAGCGCACGTGCCATATTTTTTTGCTCATAGTGACTCCTTCTCCGATAGGCTTGGCGCAGGTGCGTCATCCATGGATGTAAACGTGCGCTGCAGAGATAACGAATTCTGAATCTCTGCATAAATGTTGGCTTGGCTCAGAAGCGTCTGCCATGATACGCTAGAGTCCTCTTCGGTTTGAGGTGCACATAGAACTAGTAGGGGCGTATCATGTACGGCATCGCGTTTCCAGTTTGCTCCCTCCGATCGCATGGAGTCCATATCAGTTTCTTCTTCCGTAGAGAATTCTTGGTCCATGGCATCCTCTGACAGCGCATGACGTGACACAGACTGGCGCAAAGCAGATACTTCCACAGGCACAGACGAGTTGCTGTTGTTGGTAAAGGACTGATGGCGCGATCCTTGCCGCGATACGCGCGAACTTGGTCCACGACGTAACCGCTGTTTCTCTTGACCATGTAGGCTAGGAATGCGGACCGAAGCTACTACAATGCGTCCATACTCACATACAACAAGCACCGGAGGGCCTAGGTCGGCATCTCCAGCATCACCTTCAGGGCTCGATATGGCGCATTCTTCCAAGTCGGACGTGCCACCCGTCCCCATACCGCGTTGCCAAGTGGCACCATTTCTGTGAAGACCCATATCCCGAGCTACCATGGCATCTAGTCGTCGAGTAAGATTCCGTTCTGGCGACGTAAGGCGACGGCGAGATGAGCGTAGCTTATCGTTCGCATGGGTATGTTGTTCTCGCCAAGAAGCCGTTGCCACAGCAGCTAAACGACGGGCGTAATCTTCCGGGCTAGTCAGTGATACAGGAAGATCGTTCATGAGACCATGCTGGTCGTTCAGCTGCACGGGCAACGCGTCTTTACTGGCATAGGCATAAATATCCGATGATTGCTTGTTCACCAACAAAGCAGTATGTGCTCCTCCAACATCCACATCATCCCCTATCAATGCATGCAATTGATCTACAATGTTCGATAGACGCAACATGTAGGGTCAGTATGGGAGATGGTTCTTCTTAGACGTTGGACAGCGTGCGTAGGCAAAATCTTCGCAGAAACTCTAGATTGATAAGCGTTACAGTCTAAAAGCCAAAGTACGCGGCTGTCGGCCCTCGGCAAGGGATTGTAGAGGCCAAGCCTGACGTATATCGGTCACACCGTAAGCTCTGTTCGGTTCCACATACTGATTGGCCGAAAAGGAAGAGATTGGCGGCTTTAATGCATCTTGCTTACTTGATGAACCTGCATGGTGACACTCAGAAGGTGATATGTCCACGTGCTTGGACCCAACGCTGGAGGGGCATTTGGTGCCAAAGGCGCACTACGCCCCTCCCAAGTACTCAACAAGCTATCAGTGGGATACTAGGTTTCAAAACTAGCTCTTGTACAAACACAGGCTATCAAACTAAGGCCAAACGTATCAGGTTCATACAGAGTCGTTGGTGAGCTGGTGTGGTCGTGTTTATCGCAATTGTGTTCTAGGTTTTGTAACTTTTTTTCTAAAGGATAGACCTTGTTGCGCTTGGATCACTCTTCATCCCTACCTCTACTAAAGCAACTCACTTTCCTTACTTTCAATATGGCTGCTTCTGCAGTAGCTAGTGCACAGGATCATAATGCTGCTGCCAATGTATCACGATCCAGTGTGAATCCTACCTGCGATTCAGCTACCTTGTTGGGGCGTACGTCCGAAGCTTCGGCCACAGTAAATGCACGAGATTCCACGGCTTCGAACAAGAGTGAAAACCGTTCTGATAATAACTCCAACCAGCGTGGAAACTCAAATAACAAATTTCGATGCCGTGTTGCCATGGCTTGCGTGCATTGCAGGCATCGTAAAATTCGTTGCGACGGAGCCCAGCCTTCTTGTTATACTTGCACACGTTTGCAGCGAAAGTGTGAATATGAGCGTGTGTCTGAGCAAGACAACCTGTTATCGCGCGAGCGTAAGAGGTTAAGTCGTGAGCGCAAGGCTGCTAGGCTGGCTGCCTCTGCTACAGCCAACAGCTCCGCTCAACCGAACAATGCGCAACGTTCTCAAGACGATAAAAAGGCTATTTCTATGCCGCAGGTTCCTTTGACATCTTCGAAGGCGGCACAGCAGCCCACATTCCCCATTGCAGTGTCAGGTTTGGGCGTGAATGCCACGCCTACGGAGGTGGCGCCCGCTTTAATTCAAGCGCCTACTGAGGCGGCGATGACCGCTGCCTGGACGAATGCAGCGTCGACAAATACCATTGTGCCCAGCACAAAAGAACTTATGCCCTGGGTCATGTCTTCGTCATTTTCGTCGCAGGATGCAGCATCTTTGGCCACAGTTTCGATGCCTCCCTCTACAGAACCGATCCTATCTCTGCGATCCTCTGCAGATCCTAGTTTGTTCGAAATGGGCACCTCGTTGCCCTCAAAGAATGAGTCTCCGTTGTCACCGACAGTGCCTTGGGCGGACGGAACTTTATCGCCATCGGAGCCGCCGTTTGGTAGCGAAGTTGGTTCCACGTTGTCAACCATGTCAGCTGGCTCTCTTTCTTCGGAAGCCACTTTGGTGGACCCACTTGAAGTGAACACCACTTTGGAAACGCCGTTGAAGCTATTCAGCGATCAGCAGCTGCCAAGTGCCATTTCCACCACTCCTTCCTCTGTCGATACCCAACCTGTCAAGGATACCACAGCGAGTGCTGCCGGCACAAATATGCCGATGGGTATCTCTCCTCTTTCGCCCCAGCTTGCACCACCGTCATTTGATACTCTGGAGCCTAGTATGCAGCAGGGTGATTTGGACCATGACGCTGATGGTCTAGTGGCTGGCTTGGGATTGTACAGCTCGTCAGTGCCTGTGAGCTCAGGTCCTGGATTTCTGAATGATCTAGAGCCCAGCAGTCTTCCCATTCTTTCATCCTGGGCGCAGCCAACATTTTCAGCCTAGTGAATCGTTTTTATCTCTCCTTGGTTTTGTTTCCAGCCCCACCCTTGATCGCATATTACGGGATGGCAGAGAAGCAGAAGGCCGCAAGTTGCTTGTCTGTCTGCTTGCCGTGGGCTAGCATGTTGGATCACATCTGCTCTCTGTCAACTCTACCTTTTGCGTAGTGACTTGGGAAATGGTATATATACTTTATGGAAACACAGATACGGACATACCATTTTCACAAAGTTTCGCACAGCTTTGACTAGACCGATACTAGGACGTTGATTCCTTTTTGTACGTGGTAAGCTAAGCATCTGCTAGCTGTTGATAGGAAATCTAAATGTACTACTCGATTCCCAGTGTGACTACGCCATAGCGTTTGGCCATGTAGCCGGCCCGCTGGTCTCGCCCAACGACACTTGGCACCAACGGTCCTGAATCCATAAGACGGACCAAGTTCCCTCTTGCGTGGTAGGGATGCGGTACTCCCTATCGTACCACTGATCCACGGTATGTGTCTCCAAGACCTTGGGCCGCATATGTAGGTCCACAGGCTCTGTGCGCTGATAGGTAAACGCAAAGGGAGGCTCGCCAGACAAGTGGAACGCGATTTCAGCCTGACCGCCTTGCCGGAGCGACTCAATGGTATGGGCTCCCGCAGAGACGTGGGCACTTGGCAGCGCATGAATCTTGCATGTCAAGGGTTCAGTGGTATGACGGCATGCATTGGATTCGTGCACAGCTCCTAGCACCTCTA
Organism: Malassezia pachydermatis; assembly: GCF_001278385.1. NCBI lineage: Eukaryota > Fungi > Basidiomycota > Malasseziomycetes > Malasseziales > Malasseziaceae > Malassezia > Malassezia pachydermatis. The sequence continues at coordinate 7,173 of NW_017253149.1, forward strand.
GCACACCAGGACGATCCGCCATACGCGTAAATTCAGCTTGACGGGATGTCAGCTGCGACATCTTACCGTTGAACGCGTATTGCACTGTCCATGGCGATGTGCCTTGCAAGATAAAGTCGATGCGTTCGCCCACACAGTAGTCTGTGCGCGCTGTAGCAGGCACGACGCCTGCACTTTCCACGACTTGAATCGGCACCGTCAAATCCGGCTGCTCTTGCACGCAGTACGCATCCTCAACACGCTCCACATGCAAGGCCCATCGACCGGAGGCTACAATCGGCTCCATCATCTGCACTTGCAGCGTGTGAGAGCGGGTTTGTTGGGTAAAGCGGATTGGTTTTGCATTGCCTTCAATTTGCGTTGGCATGAGTACCACGGATACGACAAATGGCGGAGTGCCCTGCAGCTGCCATGTTGGTCCTGCTTCCAAGACGCCGCCGACACACGCCATGAAAGGTTTGGTTTGCTTCACAGTACTGATAGAGGGGCGCGGCCACACTCCATGTTCGAGGCGCGAGGTAGAAGCCGCGTGTGTCCGTCCATAATAGGCATCGCCCAGCTCGACCAATTCGTAGGTATGCCACCCAGGCACACTGGTATCCAGTGTCAGAGTCACTTCGGCTTCTGTCGTCAAGAGCGAGTGCTTTGTCACCTGAACAGGCCCTTGCAACGAGCCTGGCCAGCGATGGATGTATGTCACATCCACAGGCGGTTGGCCGGTTGTGTGCAACAGGGCTTGGTACGGCGTCGATTGACAAACAGGCGGCAGCAAAACACTGCCATTCGTCTGTACTTGGCCAGCGAACGACGCATGAGGACGTGGTCGGACCACTACCTCGGCCGTGTTCTCTGCCAATACTGTGCCCTGGCAGTACGCATCACGTACACTTGTCAAGACATAGATGCCTGGGCCAGGGAGTAGGAGCGATTCGTTGGCATCGTGCAACGTAGCTACACCTTCTTCTGCCTGTGCAGGATCGTCACTGATCATCTTGTAGGTTACCTGCCATGGCCTTGTGCCCTCGAGACGTAGAGGCATGTGCGCCGTCTCATGCTCATGCACGACGGCATGCGTCCGTGCAAACGCAATTGCTGCCTTCGATTGGTGCACATCGATACGCAAGTCGCGCGTCGCCAAACGGCGCTCACACCCCTTTCCATCACGGAGGCGCAGCAGCGAGACCGTAGCTCGACCATGGTGCTGAAGAACATCGGCTGGCACTTCGAGAGGCAGCTTTACACGGCCTGCCACATCTTGTGTCACAGTGTGCTCTTGCACAGCCCCATTGGCGGCACCACGAATGGCATACGTCAGCTCGTACGGCCCTGTACCACTGAAGAGGACATCGGCTACAGCATCAGCCTTACCACAGCTGCTCACCACGAGGTCCTTGTCCTTGCCACCACGCTGCGTACCAACAAATTCAGCTGTGGCCATTGGATGAACATGCTGCGTAAAGGTGGGGCCATCCAGGGGAACCCCGCGGTAGTTCGCATCGTCCAGAGACAGGAACCGATAGGTAATTGCCCCCTCGGTATTCGGCCAGAACTCGAGCTCATCCCGCGTCTGCGCCTGTACTACGCGTACATGACGCTGAGGTGCCTGGCCTGCACGCTGTATCTCGTACGACAATCGGAACGGCGGCTCACCTTCCAGCACAGAAAGCGCCTTCACACCCACAGTGCCTGCGCATGGGTCATTAATACTCTCAAAGTGGATCACAGCCGACGGAGGGGGAACATCAATCACATCACAGGTCCATGGCGCCTGCACGGCGCCACGGCAGTGCGTTGACGTGAGGCCATGCAAGGCATACGTGCCTGGCTGTGTCACACGCCACCGGTGTTCCCCAGGTGCGAGGGATACGCGCTTGTCCCATGCGTCTTTCGATGACAAAGGTGTAGGCAGGGTCGCATTTGTATCGGGGGCATACGCAATATGCGCCTCCCATTGCGAGGGCAGTGCATTGCGCGGCGCCTGGGCTTCCATCGGCGTGATATGCAGACGTAGATCCAGCGGTGGGCCATGTCGCAAGAGCTTCAAAGGTCGCCCAGGTACACATTGGGATGCATCCCAGCGGGCCTGCGCGCGTGCATGCACTTGCATGGTGACCTCTGACTCCAACTTGGCCTGGTTTCCACACGCGTCGCGAATGCGAAGCAGGCGCAATGCTTGCGTACCTGGCCGTGCAAAGTTCAATGAAATGGTAGCGTTATGAGCGGAGGGCGCATCGTGCGTGAGGGTACGACTTGTGGTTTGGCCATCGTGTGTCCATTCGTAGTCCAAGTGCAGAGGTGGTGTGCCTTGCATCGAGACTTTCGCCATGCCCTCATCATGAGGACATGCATCCGTAGGCCACGCCACAACATGCGCCGTAGGGCAAGCGACCAACTCCATCGACTCGGACATGATCTGTGCTGCATGGCCGTTCTTGTCTAGCACTGACACGAGTCGCACTCGGCCCTGTTGTGATACACGCAGATAGTGCACCGTCTCTAATAGCTGGGATTTCTGTTTCTTGTTTTTCTTAGCGCGTTGCTTGGCTGCTTTGCGTGCACGTTTACGCTCCGCTAACGACATGGCACGCGCGCCTCGAGGCACATCAGGTTGTGTGTCAGACGGTGCGGTATGGGTCATGGGGCTGGTCTTGGGGTGCTTGACGACATGCTCAGTGGTTTCGCCACTCACAAAATCCTGCACTTCATAGGTAATCTGAGCAGGGACCGTCTCATTAAAGAGGATGGGGATGAGGACCTCGGGCGACGAAGGCCCGATGCACATACACGACGAGGCCGGCGCCATACGTGCCGTACCTGGCGGCACAATATGGATGGTGTGTTGGCCTGAGATATACGTTTGTGGATGAATGGTATTCTGCCAACGTACACGTCGCTCGCCCACACTCCAAGCGGCAGGGCCTGGCCATAGCGCAGCCCACATGGACCAAGTCTCACTCGTCCCCAGCAATGCAATGTCCATAGAAAGGAGTACCGCAAAGACAGCCAGGTAGTGCCAAAGTGTCCATGGCCGCGTAGGACGTGCAGAGGAGGCGGTGGAAGCGGCTGGGGCCATAGAGGGACGGCGCCCGGGAATGGCAAGCCAATACAACCCGTAGCACAGAGTAAAATCAAGCAGACATGCAACAAACAATGAGCTAGGGTCGCACCAGTCTAGCCATCCGCGTGAGGCTGGTACAGAGCCCCAGCCATAGGCAGACCATATACGAGAAAGCTTCCATAGCTGGACGCTGGCAAAGAAGACCACAGCGTAAAATCGCTGCGTGGGTGCATCGATCATCGAGAGGGGGATCCGCGGCGCACGTTCCTCACGCACACGACGAGGCCCACTCTTCGCACCATCGCGTGGTGCCGACATGTTGCTACCAGCTCCGTCACACACACGCACAGGACGATGCGCTCGATCGTTTCACGCGCCTGTGTGCGACGGTGCGGTGCGGCGCGTCGTTGCCGTCCACCCACGCCCATCACGTGATAATGGAGGCGAAGAAGGTGGACATCGTACCTCCATTCTCCCTTCCTCCTTGTGGTATTGGCTGGGGACAGTCTACCTCACGATGGCGGTCAAGTCCAAGGCACGGTACGTACGAACGTATTTGCTCTAATGCTAGCGTCGTAATTGCGCGGCTGTTATCAACGGCTGGCACAGGCTACATGTACACGACACGCCGCCTCCGCGTTGCCGAGCGGCTGAGCATGATGAAATACGATCCAATTGGTACGTCTATGCTACTGTGCGCGGCTTACGCAAAGTGAAACGTCATGTTCTTTTTAAAGAAGTCAAGGGAAGCAAGTAGCTGCTCTATATACCTACAGATTTTCGAAAAAGTCCAAATCTGCATGTGTCAACGTGCCGCCAGTGCTGGTGGGTTTCGACGGCGGTACTTTCGTAATGGTGGATGAGGGTGTGGGGGTGGTCATGGGTGGGGATGAGCTTAGCAAGTCCATATCCGCCATCGGCTTCCGGGCGTGCGATGCCCGTCCACCAGGCGGTGGAGCAGATAGGATGGTCGAAGTGGGTCGTGGCGCATCTGTGTATGTTGGTATCTTGGGTTCGTGGTCGGAATATCGAAGTCCCAATGGCACATCGTCGTCATCGACATTGCCCGTATACGTTTGCATTTCTCCAAATTCATCTGTATCATCCTCCGGGTCGTAGTAATAAGGATCATGACGCACAGGGGAAGCACGTGTAGAGGCTTCGATTTGCTCGACGTCGTAGGGTTCGGGTGGGTCGTAGGCATAGCGTGGATCTGGATCGTAGGCTGTACCATCGTACCGCCGCATGTGCGTAGAAGCGGTTGGCGCCTTGCTAGGTTTTTTCGAGGTTGCCGCATCGAGCCACGATAAATCGTCCGCATTCAACGTAGGTTCGGTGGGCTCTATTGCGTGGGCGGGAGGAGGGCGGCTGGGCGAGCGTGCACGTGTGGGTGTCTGTGAGGGCGAGGTCGTAGCGGAGCTAGATCCACGCTTGAAGAGACCAGCTAGGCGGCTCGTAGCATTTGATTTTGGCTTATCGACCTTTTTCCAGCCTTGCTTTTGCTCAGCCTCCGCCGACGCCTTGGCTTCTTGGGCCGCGGTGGCGCGTGATCGCCGCCATTCTGAGACCGCAGCACCGAGACGTGAGAAAGTAGATGCAGGTGCCGCAGACGTCGTATCGGTTGTAGAAGCTGCAGCCTCGTTAGTGTTAGTGGCAGTCGGCGTAGGTAGCGATGCCACGGTTGTCGTCGGATCTTGTCCCTGCTCTGTAGCCTCTGAGTGAGCCGGCTCTGTATCGTCCGACTGTGAGACATTGTCTTCCTCTTCCCTGCGTTTCTCGTCTGTCCATGCCGTCTGCATAGTCGTGCCTCCTCCCCATACATTGTCGTGCATCGTCATCGAGGCTGATGCCAGCGAGGCGAGTTGTGCATCGACGGCCGTCGTAGTAGGCAACGACTCTGTTACATGCCATCCCACGCTCTCCATCGCAGAACGTGCGCCCCATGGATCGACAGTTGTGTCTACGATCGGCGCTGATACCGCCTCGGGCTCTGGCTCTGGCTCTGGCGCAGGTACAGTGGCAGGTGAGGTCGGCTGTGGCTTGGCTGTGATTGAGGTATCCTGGGGTGCGCCCCATGGATCCAAATCTAACCCGGCCGTTGTGACCATAGCAAGGGTGTCAGTAGGACCCTCTTCATGGAGTTTCACAGGCAATGTTGCCGTGGGGGCCGGCGCTGCGTCGTCCCAGGCACTCGCCCACGGATCCATGCGGTATCAAGCAGGTCCACAGGGCCGCATCCACTCCCCCCTCAGTATCACGTGACGAAAAAGAAGACCTCGGTGTCGTCTTGCGGCTCGGCTCATCGTCGTCGATGTCGGTCCTCGCGCGGCGTATGCAGGGCTTGTTTGTAGCCCGCTCTCGCGTGGCTAGGAATGCTGCGCGCCCTATATACTCGGCTGTGCGTGGGGTAGCCACTACGACCGTGGAGACGCCTGTGGCTACTGACGCTGTTGTACCACCTACTACGCCGCGAGTCTCGGAGCCTGCGCGTGCACGGCAATTGCTGCGATGGCTCTGGCTCTCGCCATCGAAGCGTCAGGAGCTGGAAGAATACGTGACGGACCCAGCGCAAGCTGCGATGCCGTCCTGGTTCGCTTCCGCATACGACGAGGCCCGTCAATATCGCACAGCACGTTCGCGGCGATGGCTTCCTTCGTCGGAGCGTGTAGGTGGCGATGTGTCAGCCTTTTTGGAACGTGAATGCGAGAAGATGCGCTCTTCGCTGGAGCAGGAGCAAGGTATCGTATCCCTGGCCATGTGGGATGCGATGGATGCCGATGAACAGGCGGACGTGGTATTGCAGCCGATGTGGGCCTCTATGACGCCTGACGAGCGCGAGCAGGCGCTAGTGCGCGTCACATATGAATGTGCACGTCGCCTTGGCTGGCGATCTGGCTTTTCGTCGGGCTACCCTGGCGCTGCCGTGCCCAAGGCGCTGCGGGAACAAGGCACGCGCAAGACGGCAGCGCGCCGTGCTCTGCAGCAGCAGGAAGAAACGCGTGCGTGGGATGCCTGGCAAGCCATGACGCCCGAAGAGCGTCGCGTGGAGTTTGATACCGCATGGCGTCTGCGTGATCGTTCGGTGGTGTACATTGACGATGCGCCTACGACGCGTCTGCTGGGTGCGACGGCGCCGCGTTGGTACGCACAGCCCCAGCGTGCTGGTACGTTGACGTTCCTTCCGAATGTCAGTGTGCGTCTGGTACGCAACCATACGCCACGGGGCCAGGCGTACGATGTGTGGAAGGCGACGTTCCGTGTGCCACTCTCGATGCACAAGCATATGCTGCGTTCGTACCTGCTAGCTGTGTACGGTCTGCGCACGACGTGGGCCCGCTCGATGGTCTACCGCTCGCGTACAGTGTTCAGTGCGAAGAAGATGCGTCGTGTGGTCGGCCGTGATCGCACGTTCAAGAAGATTGAGGTGGGCTTGCTTGAGCCGTTTGTGTTCCCTGGCCTCACCAAAGACTTTTTGCGCTCGCACCTGTTCAGCCAGGAGATGATGTACGAGGAGCATCGTCTGCTACTCAAGATGACGAAGGGCCGCCGCTGGCGTAGCCACAAGACGGTGCGTGACCTCTCTCGTGCGATGGATCGCAACTGGGAGGCCCAGAGTGCCGGTGCGCCCGATGAGGCGAGCTCAGGCAAGCCTAGTGCGCAGCTCATGGTGCGCAAGCGCTCGGTGCCTACGGCGCGCCACAACAACATTCTCTCGGCCATTGCTGAGCGTCGTGCGGAGCGTGCAGCCCGCGTCCAAAAGTTCTTGGATGAGAAGCGCTCGTCGTCCTCGTCTTCGTCGTAGTGTCGCATTGATGGATATATAGCACTACCCTTCGAATCCATGTCCTATTCTATTCTACATCAAAAGCCCCGGAGTCCGAGAATATGTCGTACATCACTGGCGTATCGTAGCCCGTCTAGCATGGGAAGCAAGTCGAGCAATGCTTCGTCGTTGGGGTCGTGTGTCCATCCTTCGACAGGAATGCCATTCGCTTCTTGCAGCATGTAGCTCATGGGCGAGTTATCGACCAGGCATACACGGCTCAAATCCCGCTCGACCACTTCCAAATTTTTCAGGTAGGATCCGTTACGTAGTGTACACGACTCGCGGAAAAGACGCCCACTAATCAGCCCTTCCCCGCCGTCGAGCCAGTCGATCACAGGGTCGGCATATTCTTTCATGGACGCCGTAAATATCACCACTTGGTACCAAGCGGCTACTTTGCGGAGGAAATAATCGACCCAGGGCCGTTTGTAGACTTGGTAACAGACTCTCCGCCCGTCAATCCGCACTTCAATGGTACGCAGCTGCAAGCGCGCATGCGGAGGTATCGTGGAGCCCAGGCCAAGGATATTGAGAAGACCATTGGTCAGCCGTACACTGACCTGGTTCTGTGCGTGAAATAGGCCCCACCCAGGCGTGGGGCTCAGGGTAGAATGGATCAACGTCTCGTCAAGATCGAGGACGAGCACTTTGGGTGTCTGCTGAATCACACTCGAGACGCCACGCGGCACACTTGCGCGCGACGAGCGGTCCAAAGACACGGACATGGTACTATCTTGACTCCGCCCACGTGCATGTGGACGGCTCTGTGTCGGAGAGAGGGCCTCCTGCCGCTCCTTCTCCGCATGTCGTCGGTGGACAAGCGCTTCGACCGTCGGCAGCGCACTCGCCTGCGCCTTCTCCGACGTGTCTGTGGGCATATCTCACGCCGTATGCGTCTGCCACGACGGAGATGCGCTGCGCCGGAATCCCTTGCGCACACAAGGAGGAGATCACAGTGCCGCGCCGTGCAATGGTGGACGTGCACCCAAAAAAGCGGCGGCGTGCCACCGCCAACGGGTCTCGGCCCCTTATGGCATCGACCTCCACACCGCAAACTTTGCGCACGTTGCATGTCGCCGGGGAATTATGTCGGCGCTGCTATGGCTCCACCTCCACTGGACGCGGTGCGAAGGTGCGGTGTTGTGTCGCGTACGTAGGCAACAGGCAGGCGTCTTTTCTCCCCCACCCCTGACGCGTGTGGACGTGTGCGATGCCCATGCAGGGCCCAACATCTTCCACAGGGCAGATGTACCCTACTGTCCTGGGCTACCAAATTGTACAGCTTCTAGGCGGTGGCGGATTCTCACGGTACGTAATGTCCCCTTCCCCTCACACGTAGCGTGTTTCGCGCCGTGAACCCTTCGTCGTCGGCCCACCCTCAGGCAGCTGTCAAAGTGGTATCCTATGTATCCACCAGCAACAAGCAGCCTATAGACCGACGTGCGCTTCAAAAAGAAGTGCAAATTCACAGTATTTTGAAGCACAAAAACGTGCTGGCGTTTCTAGGCTCGGTCGAGTATGCAGTCGGGTCTTCGGCGCCCAGCAACTATGTACGTGGCCTCTACATCCTCCTTGAGCTATGTGCAGGCGGCGATTTGTTTGACAAGATTGGTACGTTTCTCACTTCTGACATGTAGCGCCTGATGTCGGTGTCGACGAAGACTTGGCGCATTTCTACTTTACGCAGCTCATGGCCGGCTTGGTGTACATCCACGGCCAGGGCGTGACACATCGCGATATCAAGCCCGAAAATATGCTGCTGGATGCGCAGGGCAACTTGAAAATCGCCGATTTTGGATTGTGCAGTGTGTACAAGTACAAAGGCAAAGAACGAACGCTGCATGGTACGTGTGGCAGTCTGCCCTACATTGCCCCGGAAATGAATGGACGGCCGTATCAAGGCGAACCAGTGGACGTATGGAGCAGCGGTGTGGTCCTTTTTGCTATGCTGGTCGGGAACACCCCATGGGATGAACCTACACGGCGTAGCCCAGAGTACACAGCGTACCTCTCCGGCGAACTATTCCGCGTCGATCCATGGACACGTTTGAGTGGCGATACGCTCTCTCTTCTCCGAAAGATGATGCATCCTGATCCAGCCAAACGTATTACCCTCGCGCAAATTCAGCGCCATCGATGGTTTACACGGCCCAACAGTCTGCTCACGTCCGGCAAGTGCAACGATCCTGTGAGTTTGGCGGAACGTCTTCTGTACGGTCTCATGGTCTCAGGTGATATGCATGTATCATTGCACAGCGACGGTCAGCGTGCCCCTGTGCCTGAAAACATCTCGTTGACGCAGCCTGACGCCTTAGCCTCGCGATCGTCGTTGGCATGGGGTGCCGATGATACCATGCCGTCGTCGACTGCCCAGCCAGCGTTGGGCGCACGACGCAGGCTCATGACAACATCGCAAGTGCCTGGACGCACGCGTGATCTCAGCACACAGAGTGACGATATGGGCGGCGAGTTCACGCAGGCGTTAGGCTACTTTACACAGTCGTCAGCAGCGCCGATGGGAATGGTTTTGCAGCTTACACGTTTCTACACCGCCGCTGATCCCGCGTCGATGGCGCACATACTATCGCAAGCGCTGCATAAACAAAAAGCCCAGTTCCATGTGGATGCTATGGGCGATGATCCAGATTGGATGGATGACGTTGAGGACGTCGAAGCGACGTCAACTGCTTCCTCGTCCGGACCAGATACCCTACGACATGCACATGGTGTACGCATCCGCCTCGGCCTCATGGATCGACGCAAGTGTGCATTGAAGGGAGAAATTCGTATGGAGCGCGTGGCAGAGCTGCCATCGGATTTGGGCGACGCTGCAGGGAAGCCTGGCAGCTTTGTACTGATGCGGCGTAGCAAGGGCAACCCGCTCGAATGGCGCCGTCTCTTCCGCGACTTATGCCGCGACCCAGATGTGCGTACCAACATAGCCATGCCTAGTTCTATGTAAACTACCCAGTTTCATCCCAACGAGTCTCTGGATGGGCAAGGAACGCATCGTATGCCTCGCGGTGGAAGAGACTGAGCTCTGTCTCGTTTTGTACGCCCAGGTCTGAAAGCGGCGTAGGAGCATTCGAATCCAAGATCCACTCTGGATGATCCAGGTTGATAATCAGGTTGGTCGTCTTGGCCCCATGCGCTTGTGTGTAGAGCTTCAGTGTGTCTGTGATGAGCCCCAATGGTAACCTACCTAGCGAGTTGATCACATTGCGGTACGCCTTAAACGCTGGCTGCTTGGCCACCTCTGTCGAGTAAGTCGTCATATACGTACCCTGCTTGCATCGATCAATCAGTGTCGCAGCCGTGAGCTGCGTCAGGTCCACATCTTTGAGAACGAGTGCCTTCATCGTGCGGTACTCGAAATTCTTAATAATGCGCACGGTGATGATCGCATTGGTCACAGGACGAGCTAGGTTCGTTACTGTATTATCAAGGAAATCCGTCTGCGGGGCGTAGGGATGGTTGATATAGCCATCGCCACGCGGTGCATCTGCACTCATGTTGGAAGACCACTAGGAAACCTATATGCAACAATTATGAGGGGGGGGCACCAGCTGGAGCCCGATCGCCCGATGCTGTGCCCATCGCCAAGTCCAGCACGCGCAAGATCAGGGCCAAGTGGAGATCGAGTGCGACCACAGGATCCGTGACCAGGGAATGAACCGTCGTGAAAGCATCCGCCACGGCTTGCTTCCCGCCTAGACCCAGCGCATAGGCGGCTTGCGGTGGAACGTAGCTTAGCACAATCTTGCGGGCCTCGTCTGCACGCGCCCGTGCCTCAGTGGGTGTACGAGGCGGAGCAGTCTCCGTGTTCCATACGTCTTCCGGCCACAAGGATGTACGAATCAATTCGAGCCAAGACACTTGGGACTGCAGCGAGAGCATACTAGAGAAGTAGGACAACAAATTGGATGCAGTTCCGATGTATGTAGTACGCAGAAACTGCTCCAACACACGTAGCATACCGCGTCGCAACGTCCATGCCTCGTTCATATTCAGCGCTTCTCGCGTCACGGCAAAGACGGCCGTAAGAAGTGCATTGACATCTTGGGGGGAAGGAAGGTCTTCCTGGTCAGTAGACGGCTTAGAAGGGGCGCGCGTGGTCGTTTCCGGCGTTGGTGCTTTCTCAGCTGTCGGCTCCGCATCGGGTAGGGAAGGCAAGGTAGAGGAGGTGCCAGTCGTAGGCTCTGCACGATCCACACTCGACTTGGACTGAGACCTGGGCGGTACTGCCGGGGCTTCCTGAGAACGTGGCGGGGGCGGGGGCGCGGGCGCGGGCGCGGGCGCGGGAACCACAGGCACACTTGGCTTCTCACTGCTCTGGCCGTTACGCACAACCCGGTCCGCGGAGGGGCGGCGTGTCTCACTCAAATCAGGACGCAATCCAAAGATACGACTGGCGCGAGAGGGCGTCGCAGCAATATGACCCACCCCTTTCCGACCAATGTCTGCGGCGCCTACAATGCTGCTCGTGAGCGTACGGCTCAAATTCGACATAAGTACATTGTTGCGCTTAGCATCCTCGTCACCAATCCGCTTTTTATCGAGGAACCGCTGGACAGCTTGTGTTGAGCTAAACCAGGTCATGCCATCGTCACTCGGTAGGAAGAGCGTTTGCAAGTACACCTGAATGGCTTGGCATACCGCTGGGCTAGCCATTTGTTTCACAGCCGGCAAATGAGGCGGTGCACTCATACCAGAACCAGGCGGACGTTTTTCGTACATACGCTCCAACTCGGACTGCAGCGTTTCCAGTTGCGCCCACGTACGAAGAACGGCATAACCACCCATACCATCTTCTCTTGATGATTCCATCGTAATGAGGAATTGAAGTGTCGTGGTATCCACAGGTCGGTCATGCTCAGCATTGGGGCTCACGTCGACCACTGTGATGGTTCGAGGAGCCTCTACCACTGCTGCACGCTGAGCACTTCGGCGTGGCTCATACGGGGACGACGTGGCTGTAACAGAGGAGGCAGGTTGTGATGGCTTGGCCGTGTCCTTGAGCGAGGCTAGGTACGCGTTGTACAATTGCTGCAAACGTTGAGTTAACGAGCGACGTAAGGGAGCCATATCGTCCGTGGTGACCTTGTCCTTGTCTAAGATACTTGACATGGCGTCCAAAAGAGGCTGCGTGGGTGGGCCGGACGGTAGCATCGTCTTGGTCGTCTGCAAGACAGCATGCACATCGCTTGTGTACAAATCCCAGGTGCTTGAAGCATGTGACATGGACGAGTCGAGTGCGACCAAATTGGCATGCAATTGCAAAAGGACCGCTCCTTCCCTGGGTTGTGCGCCATGTTCTTCCCCCGTAAGGTACGTATACCACTGATCGTACACGTCTGAGTCGCGTTGCATCAATACATCCTGAACATTCCGAGGCAAGCGTACCTTGTACGCCTGCTTTTCGGGCGGCACGCGACTTTGTTCGAGCGAGCGAGGCAATGCAGGTTCCTGGATGGGCGTAGGAATGTTCATTGGAAGTGCCTGTGGGTTGTCGTCCGCCCTCTCAGTCTTGGTAGGCACGATATCCTCGGCCTTGGCCTGCTGTGTAGGTGTACTATCGGCCTCCAAGGACTCGACAGAGTCGGCGAGGTGGCGCGAAGAGTCAGGATCGCGAAGCACATTAAGGATATCTTCCACATCGTGTGGCAGGGATGAAGGCATCGTAGTTGTCTCGATCCCCGCAGATGGCGAGGTAGGAGCCGGGGCGGAGGTGGACAATGTGGGCACATCGATCTTTTCGTCCATATCGCCAAGAAGATCAGGGGGTGGTCCACGGGCATCGGAAGCGGGTGACTTTGACGTGCCATCCAAATCGGACAGCAAGTCCTCTACATTGGCACTCATGGTGGGCGTAGCCACAGTAGAGGTCGAAGGCAGGGCCGTTTCCTTGGGCGTGGGCCCAGAGCCATTGGCCACGCTGGGCTCCGCAGCGGTAGGCAGCGTGCGCGTACCGTACGTCACGATGTAGCCGTTGATTACATCTGGATCACTCCAGGACTGCACTGTCTCCCATGCCTGCTTCGCCATAATTTCTGAAAGCAGGTGCACCAGCATCGGCGATGTTCGGTCTTCAGACGGCAGACTTTGAAGGAACAGAGTGGTGATGGACGTACGCAGGCTTGCGATGCGGGCTTCAGGACTGGGCCATAGGCCTTCGGAAGAAGTGCCATCTTTTTGCCCTTTCTGATTCTGGAGCGCCGTAACAAGCACAGAGAGAGCTGTGAGGGAGAGCTCCGTAGCCTATAGTTAGTGAGACACGTCGACGTACAATGGTCACGCGGCTGTACTGCTCGAGACGAAGCGCGACTTGCGCCAGCAGATGCTCCGCGCTAGCAATCGCTTCGCTCGGGAACTCGGGGTTCCCAAACGTGATCGGATCGTACCAGTACTGGATAAAGTCGCGGCGAACAAGCGTGAGGATGTGCCGCAGCTCGCCTTGCAATGGAGGCGGAAGAGTTGACAAAGTCATACGCTCCTTGGCCGGCACACGCACATGGTTCTCGCTTGATCGCGTCGCAAACGTAGATGCATAGCCGCGCAGTCCGTCTGCGGCAGATTTGTCACGCAAAGCACTGTCATCCGCCTGGAAATGCGACGGCAATGCGAATTCCAAAAAGATGCGCACCATGGGATGGCACAGAAGAAGACAAGTGAGAGCAATCACGGCCAAAAATGGCATGAGACCCATACCCAACACCACAAGGGTCAATACGACAATCGCCGCCGAGGCGATGGGCGATGTAGGCATCGACTCACTGCGCATCCCGGCGAAGTAGGTGGCTCGCGCGCACCGTACGAGCGCTCGTCCCAGACGTCGCTGCGGCGCTGCCTCCACCCTGCGAAACGCTGACAAATCGCATAGCCATCCTGGCACCCTACGCGCACGGCCGCCATCACCCGATGGGAGTGCAGGGGCTATGGCAGCTGCTACAGCCGGTGGGCCGGCCTGTCACGTACGTACACTGCACACTTACTCAAGGCTGGAGTCTCTGCAAGGAAAGCGCTTAGCGATTGATTCGTCGATTTGGCTGTACCATTTTCAAATGGCAATGCGAGATCGTGACGGAAAGATTCTGAACAATGCCCACCTTCTCGGTTTTCTATGGCGGATTTTGAAATTGCTCTTTTACGGCATTCGTCCGGTGTTTGTGTTTGATGGTGGGGCGCCTGTCCAGAAGCGGCGCACTCTCCTCCAGCGCAAGCAGAGAAAAACCATGGCTACAGATACCCTAGCACGCACTGCCGAGAAGCTCCTTGCCGCGCAGCTGCGTCAAGCAGCATTGCAACACCACAACGAGACGTCACGGCCATCTGATTCTCTAGAGGAAGGCACAGTGTACTATGACGAGGTGGGGCGTAGCAATGCGCCACCTACCTCTGGCCGTATGGCTCCACTTACGTCGAAAACCGTTCAGTCGGTCGTCAAAGCAGTGACCAAGGACCCGTATCAGTTGCCGGCTATGCCGAAAGAAGCATTGCAACTCTCTGAGCGCAAGGACTTGCGGTTTGCTACTGAATCGGAATTACGTGCCCTTATGAACTCCATTGCGCCCGAAGACCTGGATATGAATTCTGAGCTCTTTCGCAGCTTACCCCCCGAACTGCAGTATGAACTGGTTGGCGATTTGCGGGCCAAGTCGCGTGGTACATCATACAAGCGACTGCAAGATATGCTAGCGTCAGCACCTACGCCCATCGACTTTTCGCGTGCCCAAGTGGCAGGCTTGAAAACACGCAACGATCTTACACAAAAAGTCTTGACGGTGACCGATGAAATCGGGAGCGCAAACATCCAAGTGCCTCTACGTGTCGCAGGTTCACGGAATCGGGAGTACGTGCTTACGCACATCGAAGGAGGCGATGGCGGGTTTGCGTTGGGCGCGCCGGAGGCTGGCACGTCACGCGACAAGGCGATTGTGGTCGACGACGAGGACTGTAAGCCAGACTTGCAGGACGAAGAGGACTGGGATCCTTTGGAGATGGAAGAGGTGGAGATCCCCTCTGCTCCCCCCGCCTCCGATCCTGAACTGGATGCCTTGGTACATTCAGACCTGGACCCTGTCCAGCGCAAAGAACGTGCATTGGCATTTTTGAGTGTCCGTGCTGAGCAGCATCGACGTCAGAAACGCCAAGAAGCTGGTATGGATGCATGGGAAGAACGTGTACTTGGACACGTCCCTGTCGTCCCACCATCACGAGCCCTCTTCCGTGAGCCGGCAGAGGAGGAGGCAGAGGCAGAGGAAGCGGTCGCCCATGCGCCACGCCGCTCTCCCACGCCACTGCCGCTTCTTTCGAGGCCCTCGGACTCGATGGCATTGTTGCCGCCTGCGCCTTCCAGCGGCCTAGCTTCACCATCAAAAGACACTCTGCATTTGACGCCGCCCAGGAAGAGAGCAACCAGCCCGCCATCACAGGAATGGGTCAGCACACCGACGAAAGACATGCTTGGCACGTCCAAGGCTATGAGCAGTCCACCTGAAACGATCAGGAGCCTCTCGCCGGAGCCTACCTGCCCACCGAAACAGACTGATCTTAGCAGCATCGATACCCCCGCCACACCTGACGCAGTGTCAGTGAGTTCGCCGACGACACCTTCACACGCTGGCCAAGCTCCCACAGTAGATCAGCCTGCTATACCCGCCACGCCTCGTGAGAAGGATGCTTCAGTGTCGGCGTCACCAGCCTCCTCGCCATGGGCATGGTCGCCGTCGCCGGAGCCAGAACGAGTCGGCCCAGATGGATTCCCTCTTCCCTCGCTTCAAGAAACACAGGCCATCGAGGCGGAGGAAGAACAGGAATGGGCACAGTGGGATCAGGACCAGTCGCAATTTGCTTCGTTTCTAAGTACAGCTTCCGGTCGAAGTCTTCCTGATATGCAACGTGAAGTCGCAGCGGAAGTCGCAGCGCTGCGTCAGGAACATGCACGACTTCGGTCCTCGGAAGATGAAATTACGTCGCAAATGACCTCGGAAATCCAAACGATGTTGCGCATGTTTGGTCTTCCATACATCACTGCGCCGATGGAGGCGGAGGCACAATGTGCTCAACTGGCCATGCAGCAGCTCGTCGATGGGATAATTACAGACGATAGCGATGTGTTCTTGTTTGGCGGGACGCCCGTGTATCGCAACATGTTCAATAGCCGGCGAACCGTGGAATGTTATCGCCTGTCGGACATGGAACGTGAGCTTGGCCTGGATCGAGATCGGCTCATTCAGCTGGCATTCTTGCTGGGCAGCGACTACACAGAGGGCCTAACTGGCGTGGGGCCTGTATTGGCCATGGAGATCTTATCGCTGTTCCCTCCAAAGCACGCACTTGAAGATTTTCGCGCCTGGTGGAAAGATGTGCAGGTCGGCGCTGATTCCGAGCAGGCACAGTCGAGTGTCCGACGCCGTATCAAGCGTGCTCTGCGGAACAAGGTCCATCTCTCTGACTCTTGGCCCGACCCAAAAGAACGCGATGCCTATGTTCACCCGACCGTGGACGAGAGTGACGAGCCCTTTGTATGGGGCCAAGCGGATTTGGACGCTGTGCGCTCGTTCCTGGGCGAGTACTTGCACTGGTCGACGAGCAAGACAGACCAGTACGTCCTGCCAGTGATTGAGCAGCAGCGCAAGACTACTAGGCTACATCGTGTGCAGGCCACCCTTGACCAGGCTGGGTTTGTCGGTGGCCATGTCCCAGAACCTATGTCAGCACGACGCTTTGAGTCGACGCGCCTGCAGCAAGTCGTACAAAGTTTTCGTGAGCGGCAAAGAGCCGAGGAGGCATCTGCCCTACCTGCAGCCTCGAGCGTACCTATGCGCAAACGCAAGCCACGCCAGGATGAGGAAGCGTACGTCCCTCGGCCTACCAGATCGCGACGCGACGCTGGTCGTGTATCCTCGTTGAATCCCAGATCGCTGGAAGACCTATGAGACAGCTATTCCTTACTCGTCCTGCTCCGAGCGCGCCTACTTGGTTAGTACATAGCGCCTTCTCATGTATACATACAGCTGCTTGCGGACCGCCAAGCTCGTCAGCCAGACCGTTGCGAGGGAAGGTCTGTGCTGTTAGCCCCTGTCTCGTGCTTTTGAACATACCTTGCGCATCATGGGCGCTTCTGGCACCGTCGAGTACACCACGTACGAGAACGCAGCAATGAGACCCACGGCCGTCAAAAAGTGGCGGAGCGCCAGAGGGCCGGGGGTCTTGTAAGCGTCGGGCGACCACATGTTCAAGACATCGTCTTGCTCGTGGAGCTACAATGTTAGGCGATGTAAACGTATACATACCGTTTCACCGTACTGACGACGGTCTTGTGTATCCCACCAATGACGGCTGTACGGACGGAACTGCTGGTTCTCCATCGGCATCGCTGGGTAGTCGCCCAGCTGAGGGTCAACCTTCGAGCCAGGCACGATCGTGCCCTTAGGAAGCTGTGCCTGCGTTTTCTTTTGCATGCGAACTGCCGACATCGACATAGCACGAGTCTGCATACGCGAGGCCGCGCGCATCGCCGGCGTCATAGTCTGGAAAGCCACACGCTGCAGCATAATTGGCGACGAGAGGGAGTCGTAGGGCGGCTCGCCCCAGCCGAGACCCGCGTGATTGATCACGTGATCTCGCGGCGACGACCGCATAGGTCTTGGTCACCGCTGTCTACAAACCCTACGTCGCTGCATCGGTGGCAATTGTTGGTGCTTCAGTATGGTGGATATTCAGGAGCAGGACGAGTGGATTAGCTACCTCAGCGAGTGTAAACAGCTGAGTGAAAACGATATCAAGCGTCTCTGCGAGAAGGTGTGTTCACTTAAAACCAGACCGCTAACAGCACTCTAGGCGCGTGATGTTCTCTTGGAGGAGTCCAATGTGCAGCCTGTACATTGCCCTGTAACTGTGTGTGGTGATATCCATGGACAGTTCCATGACCTTTCTGAGCTTTTCCGCATTGGCGGCAACTCGCCGGATACCAACTACCTTTTTATGGGTGATTACGTCGATCGCGGTTACTACTCTGTGGAAACAGTGACTCTCTTGGTGGCCCTCAAGGTCCGTCACCCGGACCGTGTCACCATCCTGCGTGGCAATCACGAGTCGCGTCAAATCACTCAGGTGTACGGCTTCTACGACGAGTGCCTGCGTAAATACGGCAACGCGAATGTGTGGAAGTACTTTACCGATCTCTTCGATTACCTTCCTCTGACGGCGTTGATTGATGACCAAATCTTCTGTCTCCACGGTGGTCTGTCGCCATCGATTGATTCTCTGGACCAGATTCGCCAGATTGACCGTGTCCAGGAGGTGCCGCATGAGGGACCGATGTGTGACCTGCTGTGGTCCGACCCTGATGACCGCTGCGGATGGGGTATTTCGCCCCGTGGTGCTGGCTACACGTTTGGTCAGGACATTAGTGAAGCGTTCAACCATAACAATGGTTTGACGCTTGTGGCGCGTGCGCACCAGCTGGTCATGGACGGCTTCAACTGGTCGCAGGAGCGCAATGTGGTGACTGTATTCTCAGCGCCGAACTATTGTTACCGCTGTGGCAACCAAGCCGCGATTATGGAAATTGACGAGAACTTGAAATACACGTTCTTGCAGTTTGATCCTGCCCCACGTACTGGCGAGCCACTAGTGTCGCGTCGCGTCCCTGACTATTTCCTTTAAATTATGATGATATCATGTGTGTATGATTCATGCATCGATGCTGTCCCTGTTTTTTCATTTGATTTTTTACCTATCGATGCGTTTTATTTCTCAGAGCACTTCGCTTCATAGCGTGTAATACTATCCGATCTGTGCCACATATAGAAGATGTGACAAGGACACCCATCAGACGGCCAGCCCGCCTGCCAAATGACAATTACGTCAGCTAAGGCCGTGCTCCGCTACCGCTGTGTTGAACGCAACAGGGCGTCTTGTCCTTGACTTGCACGATGCCTACGTTGGGTGACTGGATTGGTCTCATTCTGATTAGTGCTTTGGTGTACGCGATTTATACGGGTCTTCAACACTCAGGAGACGCCAAGCAGGCTATGAAGGATAAGCTGCAGTCCTTGGAGGTATGTCGACGATCCTTTCATGCTCATACAGCAGGCCAAAGGTGTCTCCATCTCGTCGGATGGCATCTCTATTCGATCCACACGGCCAGCACTGGATCGGGACGCATATGTTGTACGTATTCATCTTAACTTATGTCAGGATGCCACCAAGGAGCGTGTTGACAAAGGCCGCGCTTTCTTGCAACAGCATGGATCCTTCAACACTGCCAAGCAGCCCTAAACAGCAAGTGGCGTACGACACTGGCAAACGTCGATTCATGCACATGGCATTCATGCAATCTATGTAGAGATAGAACATCGTACAAGCACCTATTAGCACAAAGAAGACTTGAACCGCTACGCCGCGGCCGTACCGAACCTCTTGAGAATTTCGCCATTGGCCTCGTCCCATTGGTAGCCATTCGCACGGAACACCCGGCTCAACAAGAAGGGACGCACATCGAAGATATCCACTTCCTTCGCGCGCTGCTCCAACTCCGATAGCGGCACAGAAATGAGCGTTGGCGTCTCCAATTGGCGATGGCGGTGTTGGGTAAACCGCATTTTGTCTTTGACGATACCACCCAGCAAGAAAGACAGCAATTCATCATGATCGCGTGCTTGGTGAATGTATTTGCGGAACCCGCGTTCCAATGTCCGTTTGATACTCATCTTTTGCGCACTTACAAAGCTTTCCACCGTGACACGAATGGCCACATCGATGTCATCCGATCGCACATAGTCACGCAGATGCATTTTGGCACTGGCTTCCGCCATACGGATCATGCTTTCCAAATGACGCACCGTAATAGGATACGAGCCGGTGTTGAGACTTTCGCGACGCAGATCAGCGTACAAGCGCGAAAGACGCTCCTGGTCCAATGCGTCCAGGCGTGGACGAATATGGTCGCGCGCATACGTAATGTACTTTCGCAGCATATCCTGTGGGATGATGTCTGCATCCCACGACGTAGCTACACGCGCTTCATCCACCGACGCATCAAAGGTTGGGTGCGCACGCAAATGCGAGCTCACGACAAAACGCGCAAGCATTTCGTCCTGTACAGGGTCCACAATATCCTTGACCACACACAACACATCGAAACGACTCAAAATGGGCTCCGTAAGCTCGACATTCTGGCTGAATGGGATGGTGGGGTTGTACCGTCCACGAATAGGGTTGGCTGCGGCGATAATGGCACAACGCGCTTGCAGAGTAGCCACAATACCTGCCTTGGAGATCGAAATGCTCTGTTGCTCCATCGCCTCGTGAATCGATGTGCGATCCGCATCGTTCATTTTATCGAACTCGTCAATCAAACACACACCCTTGTCCGCCAAAACGAGCGCACCACCTTCCAAGGTCCACTCTCGTGTCACTGGATCACGACGTACACTGGCTGTAAGACCTACAGCGGACGCGCCTTGGCCTGTAGCAAATACAGCACGATTCGCTGTCTTCTCCACGTACTTGAGGAATTGTGACTTGGCTGTACCAGGGTCACCGAGTAAGAGAACGTTGATGTCGCCACGAATGCGATGCTTGCCTCCTACATCTTTGGAGACACCTCCAAACAGGCTCAAAGCAATCGCCGTCTTGATACTGGTATGGCCATAAATACTGGGTGCAATGCTTTTGATGATGCGCTTGCCAATTCGATCATCGCGCGCCAGCGCGCGAATCTCCTGCTCATCATCTTCGGTCAGACGGAAGGCCGCGTACGCGTCGTCTCGCTTTGCGATGTGATTGGCTTCCAGGATCGTCGCGAACACAGGGAACCCATTGCGAGTGTTGAGCGCCGCGTCAAAATTGTTGCGGTATATGCCGGTTACCTCCACTTCTTCACCAGGTTTGACACCGTCTACCAAATCCCAGAGCAAAATCACCTCACGGTGTCGCGGTAAGCGGCCTGGGGGTACGCTGCCAGGCGATTCTTGCAATGTCATTTTTTGGTAATTTCGATAGACTGTTTGCTCACTGTTGACGCGGAAAGGACCGCGTCTTGAACAGTTAGAGCAATAGCTGATTTTCACTTCCTGATTCGAATCTTGCCAAAAAGGACCCAAGACTTCACCACAGCTCAAGCAGTCAAACTTGACGTATTTCAGTTGCGGGAAGACGCCACTCCGACGTGTCACTACACCGCTTACACGCATAAGGGTATTCAAGTGTGATTGACGCAAGTCACGCAAGGTCGACGAGAGGGGCAAGTCAGCAATACGCACATGAATCTCAGGGTGGATGCGGTCATACGACGGATAGTACAAAAGAACAGCATCGAAAGCCACTTCGTCAAAGATTGGAAGGATACTGGCAGGTGAGTTGACGAGAAAGAATGCCAGAATGGCTTTGGCATCAACCAAGTGTAGGTACGAGATCTCAAGTGACTCCAAATTCAGTTCACCCAAAGTCTTGATGCGCTGACCATACACACTAACACCTTGTTCGTCGACATATGTGACAAGGAAATTGCGGAATTCGCGAACGATCGTGCGACGGACATTCTCCGTAGCGATCCAACTCGCGATGCTATCCGCTTTGATATCGCTCAATTGCTCAAGAGGAAGATCGTCCGGCATCGCATCGTCATCAGGCACCTCATCATAGTGCCTTCGACGACGGTGGCGGAAAACACCATCATCACTTTCTTCGTCACTCTGGAGAAATTGAGGCGCATGACGGCTCATACGACCCCTTCCCTCCGCACGATCACGCCGGGCCATGCGCATTTCAGCAAGCTGACGTGTCGTGGCATCCATGTGCTCAAAGTCAGCATCATCCATGCCTTCTTCTTCGTAGGTGTCTAGTTCTGGGTTTTCGCGGTAATCACTGCCTGTCAGTGTCGTTCATACGTACTTTTCCATATTATCCCCAAAAAGGTCTTCGCCCTCATCATCGTCGCCATCATCAATATCCGGCACATCGTCTTCAATGGCGCTATGATCGTCGGCCTCATCTGTGAAGTCAGAGAGGGCCCCCGGCGGCGACGATGTTGGCAACGAAGACGGGGGAATGGACGACGCACGATCACGTCCCGAGTCACTTCCGCCAGAGTCAGCCCATGGCGATGATGGGTCCAATGGCCCACGCGATGTAGAACGCCGGCGTTTGCGGTGAGACGGGTCAGCCTCCGAAGACTAGTAGGTGAGTGGGACGGCTATTTTCACATACCATCAGTCAGCCGTCCTGTCGGTTAATGAGCGAGCCGCGCGACGACGAATACGCGCCTTTTTCGTACATGGCTGACGTAATAATCTGCTCCAAATTTCAAGACGCTTCGTTGTGGGCACCTGCAGCGTACTCTCCCAATGTGTCTTGCGCGGGCGGTGTTGGAGCATACGGCTCTCACGCAAGGCTCGCATGCTACACCCAGCAATGCCAAGCTACCGCCGTCAATCCAGCTGGTTCTTATAGAGGAATCCCTTGCACAATCGGCGGTGGGTGTTGTGCGGGAGATGGTCTATCGTGCAGAAAAAAGGTTTGTCGTGCTGAACCACTGACATCTCAGTCAACAAACAACCATTCTTGTTTGCACGCAGCGCGATCCAGTCATGTATTTACCTCCCTCTCCATCAAAACATTTGTATGTCCGTGATTATCATACAGTTTCTGCCACGTACGACGATATTACTATCTCGCATATTGAGCGTGGTATCTTGACTACCATGGACAAGGTAGCCAAAACGGCTCGCGTGACGCTCATTATCGACTCCCTAGATGCACTCCTCGACGCTACAGGCTGCCGCATCAATGAAGCGTACAGTTTCCTGCGTCGCATCTTGCAACTGGTCCCACGTATGTACCCTATGTTCTCACCTCAGGCTACTCGCGCATCATGGCCTGCTATGACCAAGATCCATCCAGTTCTGCCTCGTCCCTTGTAGCGGCTATGCGGACTCCACAAATATGGCTTGGATACACTCCCGTTCACGATGATGCTTCCTCTACACCGTGGTCTCATGCCACTGTATCCATGCGTGTTTTGGCTCCGGCTATGCTTCAGCACATCCAAAAGACGTATGGATTGGCGCCACCTACCTCTTCGTCGTCTGTCTATCGTGCGGCCGTTGATGATGCTGGCGTGTTGCCTTTGCAAACCTCTTCTTTCAGCAGCTCTGATACCCCTGTGGACCTCCGCTACTGGACGCTGCTTCACAACACGGCGCGGCGTGGGCCCCTAGGTATTATGGACGAACAAGGGAGCCTTGGATGGTGGGGTAAGGTCGCGGAGAATTCTAGCTTACACGCTTCCGATACGCTCGACAAAACAGAGTACCTCATACCTGGTCCGGTGCTCTCGTGGAACGATGTTTCGCCCAAAACCCGTGGTATCCTTTTCCTTCATACCCATGTATCTTTGTCTTCGGGCAAACGGCTTAATGAGCTTGTCGCTTGTGGCTACCATCCATCAAAAAGATTACATGTCCTTGCCGTCTCATCATCGAGTGGACGCACCTTGCCTGAATCTGCGACGTCGCACGATCCTCATACCTCCATGGTCCAAAGTCTGCCATTCAACTTGGCAGAGACAAAACAACAGCGAGAAAGGCGAGAGAACGTGCCACTGCCTTACACTTATCAGCTCAATCCAGCGCAAGAGAATGCAAGTCTTCGCGGCTCTACAGGCCAAAGTGCGATTTTCTTCGAGCCAGAAAGTGAGGATGACGAAGATGATGAAGATCCCGATGATGACTTAGATCTATAGCTGTTTATTTAGCACGCAATGCGTCGATCAATTTTGCCGCGAACAAGCAGGATACCACCACGACCACGGAGAGTCCTACATTGCGCGGATTCCATAGTGGTACCTCCTTGTCATGTACGTTGGCCTCGTTTGTTTCCTCGGGCTGGACGGACGACGGCTCGGTGGTCGCCACATTTGGTGGTCGGGACATATTCGGCAGATCTTTCACGGATGGGCCAGCATAGTCCGGGAAGATCAGTGTAAATTTGCGCTGTGCGACATTAAATGCATGCGATTTTGCCGCGAGAGTACGGCGCTCCCTCTGCGTGGCCATGACGGAGCCTGCTGTCATCTCGTCTGTACACATAAAGGACAGCAAGCCAATCAAGCTGGATATAAGTTGCCATGGTTCCACGTACATATTTGCCACAGACCAAGCAGGATTCCAGCTGCCTGGGTGATAATCACTCATAGACTGTCGTAAGTCCACTATTTTACTTACTGTACAAATTTTGGTGTCTGGCTGGAATCGCCCACTAGGTGTCTGAAGCTTGATACCCCTGATGTCAGCATATACTATACGCACGGTGGTTTGAAGGGATAGTCACTAGGGAACAAAAGTTGGCCCCAGTACTCACCACCCTCATACGGCGTATCGGGAGGTCCACGCAAAATAAAATGCCTGGCGTAAGACAATGCGTACGTACCACTCGAGAATATTGTCATCTTTGGGACGCGCGTAACAGAGCGGCGGCGGATCCTTCTCCATAAGAACGGATTCTTTGCCCAGCTACAATGTCAGTGCATCCATATCACGTACACGCTTTGTTGCTGCTTTGGACGCCATGATGGACAACGCTAGTTCCACCACGACCTCCATTCGGCCAGGTGGAGTTCCTATCACGTGGCCCCAGCGCGCGACGCGCTTTGCGGAGTGGCTACGCGTGTCATTGGCGACCATGGCCTTCGGGCAAAAGACGCACGGTCGACGTGGTCGGCCTCCCAAAGATCCAAATGCACGAGCACAGCGTTCATCTTTGTCGGTAGAAGATACGTCGAATTACCAGGCAGGGCCTTCGCGGACTTCTCCTCCGGCTGGTACTGCAGGATTGGCATCTGGGTTCGCTTCTGTAAAGATGCGTAAGGTACACTCTGGCGATGTGGCTATGCAGAGCTCTACTGAGCGTAGCAGCACACCAAATACAGTTGAAGATTTCGAATTGCTTCTTGAAGATATGCGTGCACGTTACGAACAGAGTGTCGATGAGCGTGTGGTACAAGTACGTGTTTTGTGTCTTACATGTCAGGCAAATCGTGAGCGTGATGCTATTCAAGCGCAGTTCGACAGGCTAAAAGAACTTCGTATGACACAAAGTGAAAAGACCTTGGCTGAATGGAAGAAGGCCAGTGAAACGCGTCATCGTCGTATGTAACTTTTCTTTATTCTCACCGCTAGACACTCTTGAGTCCCTGTCTGCGTGGAAAAACCGCGCTGAGCATGCAGAGCACCGCGCGAAGGAGCTGGAGCAACAAGTGAAGGAGCCTTCTGCCCCTATATCGAGTGACAAAACGGCTACGGTAGCGCTGGAGCAGCTCAAACAGGAAGGTATGTTACAGGCTTTCTCATCTGTAGTGGCTGCTTTAACAGACAAACTGGCGGAAAGCAGGCGTGAACTCGAGGAGGAGAAAGCTAAACGTACGGCCTTAGAGGCTCAGCTCCAAAATATGACAAGTGCTGCATCTGTGCGTGAAGATGAAATGGCCATTCGACGCATGTATGAGGATTTGACAGGCTTCATTGTGAACGAAGTTGAAATGCATGATACGGTACACAAACAACGTCGATACGATATGATATTTACTGGAGCTGACTATTATGGTACGTCCTTCTCGACTGACACGCCAAGATCTTCAGTTCTCACTTGAAGAGTCACGTCTCCATGTCTCTGCCGAGTTCGAGCGAGATAGTTCTACGGCATCTGTTCGTGATGATTTCGTGTACATTCCACATATTGATCAAACGCGCGATGCAGCTCTCCTTGCTTCTGACAATATGCCTGATCACTTCTTGGAACAAATTCGGTTCGAACGTGGCGCTGCTACCAAGTTCCTTACAGCCCTCCACCGTAGTTTAAAGAAGTAGGTTGCTGTGATAAATCCACGTGGTAAGACTATATATAAATCTAGAGGCATGTCCGCGGAGGTCAGTGTGCTTTGGGGTCCACGGAGGTGCATGTGATATAGGGCAAAAATAAAAATGTCTGTGCTTGTGCCTAAATTGTTTTTTATTTTTTAAATATATAACCGGGACATGCCATTTTGACCTTCGACAGCATCCATGTCACACCCGGTGGCATCGACTGTCGTTGGTGCTAGCGATATTCGCCAGCATAACGATGAAGTGGATTCGGTTGCTACCCATGGAACTGATGCATATGTATCAGTTACAGGGTCGTCGGCACCTTCCTCCATGTATCATAATGCTGAAAGCTCATGGTATGACGCTTCTTCGAACGCTCATGATGCTCCCATGGTGGATACCACAGCTGGACTTGAGCCTGCGCTTCCGTCCAGCACCAAGCCTTTGGTGAACGAACGCCAGGAGGCCCCTGTGGAAATGGCACCGGGTGCTGCTACCACTCTTGTGCATCACACACCTGTTCTCCAGAATGAGGAAACCTTCAAGACACCCCATGTGCACCTCCATTCTCCTCCTGTTATCCATAAGACTGTTCCCATTGATATCCTAGACCCTGTTGGTGTGAGTCAGCTTTCTCGTCGCGTGTCTATGAGTGAGCAAAAATATAACCAACTACATGCGATGGCGGGCGACCCTGAAATGCACCCGCACGATACTACCAACGCGACTGCGAATCCATTTGATGGGGAGAAGCAGTTTGATTTAGGTCTGTTCATGAAGCACCAGCTTGAAGAGTTGGGTGAGCGTGGTCACCAGCCTGTTGAAATGGGTCTGGCCTTCCAGGATCTGAGCGTCACAGGCTACGGTACTGGTGCCAAACTGAGCCAGAACATGGGGTCTATGCTAAGTGCCCCACTCCGTGCAGGTATTGGTCTGAAAGAACTTATTCGGCCTCATGTGAAGCACATTCTTACTGGTGTTACCGGCTGTGTAAAGCCAGGTGAGATGCTTCTGGTCCTTGGCCGTCCTGGTGCTGGCTGTACTACTTTTCTGAAGTCACTGGCTTCGTACCGCGATGGTTATCGCAGTATTGAGGGTACTGTTCTCTACGGTGGCTTTGATCACAAGGCGATTGATGGCATGCTTCGTGGTGAGGTTGTTTATGCACCGGAGGATGACAACCACTTTGCGACACTCTCTGTAAAGAATACGTTGGAGTTTGCATCGGCCACGCGTACGCCTCGCTCGGACTACCGTGTCACTTTTACTGAGAAGCACTCTCGTAAGGAATTTATCTCTCTTATGGTCGAATCGATTGCCACTATTTTGGGTCTGCGACACACGTACAACACCGTGGTGGGCGATTCATTTGTCCGCGGTGTCTCGGGTGGTGAGCGAAAGCGTGTGAGTATCGGTGAGACACTTGCTTCGCGTGCTCACGTTGTCATGTTCGACAATTCGTCGCGCGGTTTGGACTCTTCGACTGCTTTGGAGTTTGTGCAAGCGCTTCGTGTGGCCACAGACATTGGTAGGCGTACTACGCTTACAAGTATGTACCAGGCTGGCGAGGCTATTACCAACACATTCGACAAGGTCATTGTGCTCAACAAAGGTCACTGTGTCTATTTTGGTCCGGAAGCGGAAGCTGCGAACTATTTCAAGTCTATTGGTTACCTGCCTTTGAACCGTCAGACCACCGCTGACTTCTTGGTGGCCTGCACAGACCCGATTGCTCGTAATTTAAACCCTGAATTCAAGGATGTGCCTACCACGCCAGAGGCTATGGCAGAAGCTTTCCGCCGCTCGCCTCAAGGCCAGGCGAACGCGCGTGAAGTGGCTGAATACGTTGCACAGATGCAATCAGAGACCGAACAGGAAAAGGGCGCACTGGTTGAAGGTATGCGTGGCCAGCGTACGAAGCGCGTGGCTAAGAAGAGCATGTATATGCTCTCTTGGCCACAGCAAGTTCGCCTGGCTATTAAGCGTCGTTTCCAGATCACTATTGGTGACTCAGCTACCATGGGGATCATGTCTGCTGCCATGATTTTCCAGGCTTTGATTATGGGTTCCGTGTTCTTCCAGATGAATGACCAGACGGATGCATTCTTCTCTCGCAGTGGTGTTATTTTCTTCGCTTTGCTATACAACAGTTTCTCGGCCATGGCTGAAGTGCCCAACAACTATACCCAGCGTCCGATTGTAATCCGACACAAACGATTTGCTATGCTTCGACCTTCGGCTGATTCTCTTGCGAACTGTCTGCTCGATATTCCTGTGCGTATGGTACCTATGACGTTCTTCAACGTTATTCTGTACTTTATGACAGGTCTTTCGTACCGGGCAGACAAGTTTTTCATCTTCTATTTCCTGGTTTTCCTGATTACATTTACGATGGTTACAGTCTTTCGATTCTTGACGGCCGTCTTCCGCAATGTGGCCGTGGCTACCATGTTAGCCGGTTTGATTGTCATTGACTGTGCTTTGTATGCAGGGTATGCTATCCCACGTCCCTCCATGGTAGTGTGGTGGAAATGGCTGTCCTATTGCAATCCCATTGCATTTGGCTTCGAAGTTCTTCTGACCAATGAATTCCGGAGCAAGTCCTTGCGCTGTGCAGGTATGGTGCCTCCGTACCCGAATGCCCCACTGGAGAGCCAAGTATGTCCCATTGCAGGTTCAACTCCTGGAGCAATGTACATCGACGGTCTGAGGTACTTGAAGGCTACGTATAACTATACATGGGAGCACACAAACCGGAATGTTGGTATTATTATCGGCTTCTTCATCTTCTTCACGCTGGCATACATGATTGCATCCGAACTCCAAACGGATCCTGCTGCCTCTGGTGGCATCATGGTTTTCCATCGCGGCAAGGTCAACCGTGAGATGGTGAACCACCTTGCTGACGATCCAGAAGGCGCACTCATGACTGAGGAGCGTCTTGAAGAGTTGCGCAACTCCGACGCGGCCAAGTTCACTGGTATGCTGGACGTATCCGATGAGGTTTTCAGCTGGGAGCATGTGAACTATGATGTCATGATCAAGGGTAAGCCTCGTCGTCTTTTGAACGATATTTCGGGCTTTGTTTTGCCTGGCAAGATGACGGCTTTGATGGGCGAGAGTGGTGCTGGTAAGACTACCTTACTCAATGTCCTGGCACAGCGTACGGATGTTGGTGTAGTGACAGGTGACTTTTTCGTGGATGGTAAACCTCTGCCTCGATCATTCCAGGCAGACACAGGTTACTGCCAGCAGCAGGATGTCCACATGGCTGAAATGACTGTACGTGAATCGCTTCAATTCTCGGCATTGCTTCGTCAGCCGCGTGAGACGCCCAAGGAAGAACGCCTAGCCTACGTGGAGACCGTGCTGGATCTGCTGGAGATGAATTCGTTTGCGGATGCCATCGTTGGTGAGACTGGTGAAGGTCTGAACGTCGAGCAGCGCAAGCGTTTGACGATCGGTGTGGAGCTGGCTGCTAAGCCACGTCTTTTGCTGTTTTTAGATGAACCTACGTCGGGTTTGGATGCGCAAGCTGCATGGTCTGTGGTCCGCTTCCTGAAGAGGCTGGCCAACGAAGGCCAAGCCATTCTATGCACGATCCATCAGCCAAGCGGCGAGCTGTTTAACCAGTTCGACCGTTTGCTCTTGCTGCAAAAGGGTGGTAAGACGGCCTACTTTGGCGATATTGGTGAGAACTCTCGTACTTTGCTGGATTACTTTGAGAAGCGTAGTGGCATCTCTTGTGATGAGAACGCCAACCCAGCCGAGTATATGCTTGATGTGATTGGTGCTGGCGCCACGGCTTCGACGGACAAGGACTGGTTTGCTCTTTTCCGCGAGAGTGAGAAGTACCAGGAGATGCAAGCCGAATTAAAGCGCATTTCGGACCTACGTGACAAGCCTGTAAACGAGTCGCCCGAGAACCTATCGCGTCTTAGCCGTGAATACGCTCAGCCATTCAGTGTCCAACTAGGTGTTAACCTGTACCGTGTCTTTGTTTCGTACTGGCGTAACCCCACGTATGTGGCCGCGAAGCTCTTCTTGAATGTTTTCGGAGGTCTGTTCATTGGTTCCAGTTTCTGGGGCCAGGGCCAGAAAGTCTCACAGGCTGGTCTTCAGAACAAGCTTTTCGCTACGTTTATGTCTCTTGTTTTGTCGACATCTCTTTCTCAGCAACTGCAGCCTGAATTCCTCAGGCAGCGTGGTATTTTCGAGGTGCGTGAGAGGCCCTCCAAGCTGTACAGCTGGGTTGTCTTCTTGCTTTCACAGGCCATTGTGGAGATCCCATGGAACATCTTGGGTGGTACTCTCTTCTGGGTTTGTTGGTACTTTATGGTTCAGTTCGGGACAGAGGGCCCTCGCGCTGGCTACAGTTGGGGTATCTACATGATTTTCCAGCTTTACTTCTGCTCCTTTGCGCAGGCCGTTGCTACCATCTCGCCTAATGCCATGGTTGCCTCGGTGTTGTTCTCTACGTTCTTTTCATTTGTCATCGTTTTCTGTGGTGTCGTGCAACCTCCTGCTCAGTTGCCGTACTTCTGGCGTTCGTGGATGTTCCATCTGAGTCCCTTCACGTATATTGTGGAGGGTATGATGGGCAATGCCATTTGGGACAAGCCTGTTCGTTGTCAGCCGGGTGAAATGAACAAGATTATTCCACCCGCGGGACAAACATGTGATCAATGGATGTCTGGATTTACTTCCAACCTGTCTCAGCCTGCTGTTCCTGGTGCTGGCTACTACGAAGTGGGACCTGATGGCTCATGTAACTTCTGTGCTATGCGTAAGGGTGAAGACTACATGGCCAGTATCCTACTAAAGTCGAGCTATCGATTCCGTGACCTTGGTATTCTCTTCGCTTTCGTTGGCTTCAACTTCATCTTGTACTTTGTTCTTTACTACTTATTCCGAGTCCATAAGTGGAAGAAAAACAAGGCCATAAAGGGTACTCCTGAATCTGTGAGCACTCAAATGAGCGCGCATGAAGAACCGAAGGTCCAAGAGTAATATAAAGTTAATTGTAATAGAGTACTCTTTCAATGCCTACCCTATTGTTAGCTCCTGCTATTAGTGCGGACCGATGGCTATGGTTGAATTGGGAATACATGCAATCCATTCTTCTCAATTCATTCCTCGCTTAGGATTGGTTTTTCGAAGCGATCTTTCACATTACGAGATGCCAGAGGCCAGCTGACTTCCCTACACGATTATCTAATTTCTGCGCATACTCTCGCCAAGTCGAAGTGATAAAAAAATAATATGTATGATGACGTAATATAGACTCTCAATGTCTTGTATCTACTGGTGGCACCCACATGGCACGCCCAAGCGGCGGTGTGTTGCATTCACTGCGCGCGTAATCCTCGAAAATTGAGTTCTAGCCGCACATCAGTGTCTGCCTAATACTGACGCCTCTACCGTGGGTAGGTCGTCGGGTTGTCATGTATAATCGTAATGGTCTTGGCCTAGAGCCAGCATATGACATATACCAGCCGCTAGATAATAGCTATGAGCGGTGGGGGAATGAACCTGATCATCCACTTCAAACATACTCGAGAGATGAGCCTTATACCAGAACTCACTCCAAGCCACGCCGTCACAGTGTACGTGCGATCGATTCACGTCCCTATGACGAGTATCTCGATGGCCCTCGGGGGGATGTTACCCCAAGGCAGTACTATAGCTCACCGGTGGACAATGGTACGCCATATGAGCTTTACGACAGAAGGCGGTCACGCTCACGCAAATCAGTGCCTATTGGCTCCTTGGATCCGACGGGTGTACAAGAGCTCTCACGTCGCTTGTCGACCAAGACGAACGCTTCACTACGAAAGCGCCGAGATTTCTCCAGTGCTGCTGTGGCGCATCTAACACCACACCCCTTGTCGCCCGAAAGTATGGCATCACCCGACAAGGGTAAGGCCGATGGTGTCTTTTCGCCGCTGCCTATGTCCCCTGATCCTCAATATACGAGTGTCTCGGTGGACCAAGGGGAAGGAGAGAAAGACGTAAAAGGTCTGACGCATGATCCTTTCGATGAAAACAATCGATTTGATCTTGCCCGACTCTTGCACGAGACATATGCCGAATCCGACCAACGTGGCAACCAGCGCCGGACCATGGGTATTGCGTTCCGCGACTTGCGTGTTACTGGCTATGGTACTGGTGCACAGCTGAACGAGACGTTTGGTTCCGTTCTTCTTCTTCCATACCGTATGCTGGCGGGTATTCGAGGCATGTTTAACCGTCCGATTAAAACCATTTTGCAAGATGTTGAAGGTTGTGTGAAGCCAGGAGAGATGCTTCTGGTTCTTGGTCGTCCCGGCAGTGGGTGTACATCCCTATTGAAGGCGCTTGCTTCATATCGCGATGGTTTCCGCAGTATTGACGGTACTGTGCTCTACGAGGGTCTTGACCATCGGAGTATTGATGGTCCTCTGCGTGGCGACGTTGTCTACTCGCCTGAAGATGATGTACATTTCCCTACTCTGACCGTGGGTCAGACTTTGCGTTTCGCCAGTGCTACCCGAGCCCCGAATGCCAAGTACCGTGTCACCCTGGGTGAAAATGGTGACCGTGCCGAGTACATCGATCTTACCCGTGAAGTGCTGGCTACCATTCTGGGTCTGCGTCACACGTACAACACAAAAGTCGGGAACGATATGATTCGCGGTGTATCAGGTGGTGAGCGTAAGCGTGTGAGTATTGCTGAAACTATGGCGGCTCGTGCGAAAATTGCCATGTACGATAACTCGTCTCGTGGTCTTGACTCGTCGACGGCGCTGGAGTTTGTTACGGCTTTGCGTATCCAGACCAACATTGCCGAATGTACTACCATCGCCAGCATCTACCAGGCTGGTGAGGGTATTACACAGCTCTTTGACAAGATTGCCTTGCTAAACCAGGGCCGTCTTGTGTACTTCGGTCCTGTGAGCATTGCGGTGGACTACTTCAAGTCCATTGGCTTTGAGCCCCTGGACCGTCAGACCACAGCAGACTTCTTGGTGGCTTGTACTGATCTGGCTGGCCAAAACATCAACAAGAGCTTTAAAGGTGTGGTGCCTCGCAGCCCCGATGCGCAAGCGGAAGCGTTCCGCAACTCTTGGGTCGGTGCAGCGAATCGCTCGGAAGTGGAGAATTACATTGCTGTGATGATGTCCCGGCAAACGAAGCAGAACGCCGACAGTTATGTGAACTTGGCTCGTGATGAGCGTGCGAAGTTTGCGTCGCGTCGCAGTCGTTATCTTCTTTCGTGGCCCATGCAAGTGCGTCTTGCTCTGAAGCGTCGTACGCAGGTGGCGATCGGTGATATGGGTACCCACATCACCGTCGTATTGGCAGCTCTGTTCCAGGCTTTGATTATCGGGTCCGTGTTCTACCAAATGCCGCCAAATACAGATGGTTTCTTCTCGCGTGGTGGTGTATTGTTCTTCTCGCTTTTGTACAACTCTTTCACCGGTATGTCCGAGATCGCTCTTTGCTACGAGCAACGCCCCATTGTGATTCGGCAAAAACGATTTGCGATGCTTCATCCTTCAGCAGATGCGTTCGGCAATACATTGCTTGACTTCCCGATTCGAATGATGTCCATTATTGTCTTCGATATTATCGTCTACTGGATGACGGGATTGAGTGCGGATGCAGGCAAGTTCTTTATTTACTTTGCCTTGACGACCCTAGTCACATTCTGTATGACGGCATTCTTCCGCATGGTGGCAGCAGCTACCAAATCGGAGCCTTTAGCTACGACCTTTGGTGGGTTGGCCGTACTGGATGTGGCTTTGTACACGGGTTATATGATTCCACGTGGGTCCATGGTGGTTTGGTGGAAGTGGCTTTCGTACTGCAATCCTGTGGCCTTTGGTTTCGAGGTTTTGCTTGCTAATGAATACCGAGGTCGGCAGTTCCTTTGCACGATCATGGTGCCACCTGATCGACCTAGCGCCAATCAAGTATGTCCTGTGGCTGGTGCGGAAGCAGGCAATCTGTATGTTGACGGCCCTCGCTATTTGTTGGAAACTTATGGCTTTACGTGGGACAATGCACTACGAAACTCTATGATTATCTTTGCTTTCTGGATCTTCTTCATCTTCATGTTCCTCTTGGTCTCCAACTTCCAGGTGGACCCTGCTGCGATGGGCGGTGCTATGATCTTTGATCGCTCGAAGGTCTCTGAACAAGTTCTGGCTACCATCCATACGAATGAGCAGGAGAAGGCCTTGGACGAAGGCGAGCCATTGCGGCTGGATGCGGACTCGACGCCCGTGGCGAAGCATCCCGGTCAATTACAGGTGTCCGAGTCCGTCTTCAGCTGGGATAACATAACGTATGACGTTCTCATCAAGGGTAAGCCACGTCGACTGCTCAACAAGGTGTCAGGTTATGTGGCACCTGGCAAGATGACAGCACTGATGGGTGAGAGTGGTGCCGGTAAGACGACTCTCCTGAACGTATTGGCGCAGCGTACAGACGTCGGTGTGGTGGGCGGTGACTTTTTTGTGAACGGCAAGTCTTTGCCACGTTCTTTCCAGGCGGACACGGGCTACTGCCAGCAGCAGGATGTGCATTTGGCGCAACACACCGTGCGTGAGGCGCTTCAATTCTCGGCTATGCTTCGTCAGCCGCGTGAGACGCCCAAGGAAGAACGCCTAGCCTACGTGGAGACCGTGCTGGACTTGCTGGAGATGAACTCGTTTGCGGATGCCATCGTTGGTGAGGTCGGTGAAGGTCTGAACGTCGAGCAGCGCAAGCGTTTGACGATCGGTGTGGAGCTGGCGGCCAAGCCCAGTTTGCTCTTGTTCTTGGATGAGCCCACCTCGGGTTTGGATGCACAGGCGGCGTGGTCGATCGTCCGTTTCCTCAAGAAGCTGGCCAAAGAAGGTCAGGCAATTCTGTGTACGATTCACCAACCGAGTGGTGAATTGTTTAACCAGTTTGACCGTTTGCTTTTGCTGCAAAAGGGTGGCAAGACAGTGTACTTTGGCGATATTGGTGAGAACTCACGTACCCTTCTCTCGTACTTCGAGCAACGCAGTGGCATCAAGTGTGATGCAGATGCGAATCCCGCTGAGTACATTCTGGATGTGATTGGTGCTGGTGCGACGGCTACGACTGACAAGGACTGGCATCAACTGTTCCTTGACAGTGAGAAGTACTCGGTCTTGCGTCGTGACTTGCAGCACATTTACGAGACGAAGCGCCAGATGAAGCAGGACACTTCGGCGCGTTCTACACGAGAATACGCGCAGCCATTCCCAGTGCAGTTGTATGAAGTGACGAAGCGTGCCTTTGTCTCGTACTGGCGTAATCCCTTGTACATTTACACGAAGATGATGCTCAATGTGGTGTCTGGTTTGGTGGTCGGTTCTAGTTTCTGGGCCCAGGGACGTGAAGAGAGCTACATTGCTTTGCAGAATCGATTGTTTGCATGTTTTTTGGCCTTGGTGGCGTCGACGTCTCTTTCGCAGCACCTTCAACCTGAGTTTATCCGCTTCCGTGGCTTGTTTGAAATACGTGAGAAACCGTCGAAAATGTATACCTGGCCTGTGATGGTCCTTAGTGCCCTCCTTGTGGAGATCCCATGGAACTTTCTGGGTGGTACCATTTACTGGCTTCCATGGTATTACTTTATTCAGTTCCCTAAGGCATCGAATCGCGCAGCATACAGTTGGGGTCTCTATATGCTTTTCCAGATGTATTATTGCACCTTCGCTCAGGCCATGGCGGCTATCAGCCCCAACGCTATGATTTCTTCGATTCTCTTCTCTACATTCTTTTCTTTCGTGGTCGTGTTCTGTGGTGTGGTGCAACCTCCTTCTCAGTTGCCGTACTTCTGGAGCTCATGGATGTTCCGTTTGAGTCCCTTCACATGGATTATGGAGGGCATTCTTGGTAATGCTGTGGGTGATGCGAAAGTCGATTGCCAGCCGAATGAGTTGCAGACAATTATTCCCCCGAATGTAAGCTGCGAGCGATGGATGGAACCGTGGACGGCAAAGCGCGATGCTGTGAACCCACCGCCTCGGACGGGCTACTACGTCTCGAATCCTGATGGTACATGTGGTTTCTGCCGTTACCGCTACGGTGAGGACTACTTGAATTCCGTCGAGATGACGGCAAAGGGTATGTACCGTGACCTGGGTATCATTTGCGCCTACATCGTATTCAACACGTTATTGCTGTTCGGTCTGTTCTGGCTCTTCCGCATCTACAAATTCGGCAAGAACAAGAAGGATAAGAAAATGAACATGAATCCCCCGGAGGGTCCCTTCAGCGTGCCGCCACCAACAATGCAAATGGAGACACCAGCTATGGCGATGGAAGTGCCACATGCCGTCGGCGCGGATATGACCAATGCCCTGGATCACTTTGCGCATAGGTCCGACACGCCCTACAACCAGTCTGATATGTCACACTCCACATCGCAGTTGATCCCCAAGAACAAGTCAAATTACGATGTGGACTCTGTCCATGGCTCGCCTTTCATACCTTCTCACCCACTGGAGCCAGTCAATTTTACTACGTCAGAGGATTCGGTGTCGTTGAATGACATGGTTCGTCAAGATGCGCGTTCTCGTTCCAAGCGCCTACCGTCCGCACCCGGTGCTGGGCGGGTACGGCCCACCGTGGAAACATCCTGGGACGATGCCGCGAATCATATTTACGACCCAGCGCTGTCGCCAGCGTACTACCAGCGTAGTCCACGAACTCCACGCTCCCCACGCTCACGAAAGACTCTCTCGGGCTTGTCGTATTATTATCAGGCCGAGGGTGATGAAGAGGAGTATGGCCATGCACGCTAATGTATCATTTTTTCATAGAATCAACGCATGTATTAAATGGTTATGATTGGGTATCTATCATTACATCAACAAAACCATAAGCAGTAACACAATAAGCAGCTACCTCTGTTAGTTGCGCCTAGTACGTGCCACAATGAGGATCCACACACACCACCCCCCCAATCGTGCGTCAGTCTGTGCAATCAGCTTATCCATTCGGACCATTGCATGCTGAAGCTGCGATTGCGTCCGGTCTACATCCGTGTCCAGCTCGCCCAGCATGAGCACATGCTCATCGGCCTCTTGCCCAATAAGTTGCGCCTGCTCACGAAGTGTATAAAGAGATGAGCCAATGGTATCTAATGCCTGGTCCTGGTGAGCCAAAAGCTGCTGCTGCTGCTCCTTTTCCCAAGCCAACGACACCGACGGTTGGGCCATTACCGATGTCAAGTGAGATGACAGACGCTGCTGTTAGCGCAGATGCGACGTACATGTATCGTGCTTTCACACTTCTGCACAAAACGTTTTCTTCGATCCAATTCCACAGCATCGATACCGAATCGACTAGCATCGCTTTGCTCTACGACTTGTACCGTTTCTTTGACATCGTCGAGATCTTGTCGCAAACTGTCCAACGTCGTGGAAAGCTCGCGCCTGGCCTTGTCATCGCGGCTGGATTTTTGAAATAGGGATTCGGCTCTCCTAAGCGAGTTTTCAATGTCTTTCTCAAAGTCGTGATAAGGATCGCGAGGCATGACGAGGCAGCAGAGAAGGGGACCATGCGAGGAGCGCGTGGCCCCTACGCACGACCGTCGGCCTACCACGTGATGCTATGTGGAGGAGCGAGCATCATGGCTTTGTGCCCCCCCCCACGTACCCCCTGGGCAACCACGATGACAGCCATCTTCGGCTGGATTGGCCTTCTGCTCTGGTGCGTTGTGCAGCTGGCCATAGCAGGAGATGTGCCTGTTCACATTCGTCTACGTCATGGATGGCATAACTACACGAATGCAGCTACACATGCCTCCACGTTTGTGGAAATGATGGAGGCTGCCCATGAAGTCTTCCCTAATGAGCTCTTCGATATGGTCTCACACGTATGGCCAGCGTGCGGCAAGGATACCACGAAAGTCATGCGTACTGCAGGCCATAAAGATCTTTTTGATTCCATTGAAGACTTTCTGCGCACTTACGCTACCTCTGTTGGGATTCCTCGCGTGGAAGAGCGCCTTGACGAATGGCGGATCCATGTCGCGCAGCACTGGCAAGCGCCTCGTGTAGAGTCCATGTACCAGATCTTCAACACAAGTCGTGAACTTCAAGGTCATTCCCCTACTTGTGATACGTTTGTCTACTTTGACGACCGCGTGCTTTGCTCACCCAATGACCTTCGCGCTGCTATCACAAAGCCTCCTCGCACACTTCCCACCGTATTTCCGCACGATCATGTGTATCCTAGTGGGCAGTCCGCTCTTCCAGCTCTCATTTTGTATGCGGATCCGTACTCTACCACGTTTGGTGCCTTTCACTCGGAGCTGATGACGCTGGCTGGCGAGCAGCGGATTCGATATGTACTGCGCTGGCGCCCCACGCTCGCCACTGTATCAGAACCACGATCGACGAACTACTTTTCGGGTTTTGGCGCTTCGATGCATTTAAAAAAGGTGGACTACCTGGTCTTAGACGACCGACAGATTGATGCGGCAGAGGCTTCGGAGGCTGTGCCTATCCAGTCTGATCGCATTGGGTCTCTGTACAGAGATGTGCAAGACCAATTATACTCACTCGGTGGTGAACGTACCTCATCGGTTCAAGAGGCCGTTTTGAAGCAGAGCAACTTCTCCTTAGTCGATGGTTTGTACCTCGGTCAGGCAGCTGCGCACGCCATTCTTACTGCAGAGGATCCCCTTTCTACTATGGAATCAATTGTACATGATTTCCCTGCGCATGCTGTTGCCTTACAAGCGTATGCAGCACACCTTGCAGAAAATGACCCTATCATCGAGTACCTCAACGAACGTAACTATCGATTGATTGGGGCTGGATCTTCTCAGATTTGGATCAACGGTCGGGCAGTGCCCAAGTCCGACTTGGAACTTTTGACCTTCTTCAAAAGTATCCAGGAAGAACGCCGCCTCTTGGACGACTTTGGAGCTCCTGAGCTGGGTGTATCCCCGGAAGGTGTAGAATCGCTCCTCACTCAAGAAGCCATCAATCTACAATTTTCACCCTCGCCTCGGGATATTGTTCTGTATGATACCAGTGATACTATCGAGCAGGAATCCGGTTTTGGCACGACTGTAATTGCATGGATTAACAATTTGGAGTCGGAAGAGTACAAGCTATGGCCCAACACCTTGGAAATGATGATGGAGTATCGATGGCCATCTGGCTTTCCCTTGATCGCGCGCAACTTTTTCCAGGTCGTAATGCTTTTGGATGTAGGTCATCCCGAGGCGCTTGAGTTTATGAGCGAGGCACTGGAGGCGATGATGACAGACTACCCTTTCCGTTGGGGTCTTGTACCATTGCTTCGTGACGATGCAAGTGAAGAGATTGCACAGGTACTGTGGCATGCTATCAATATGCTTCAACCACGCGAGATCGCTCCTTTCCTCTTACACCTTGCCAAAGGACCAACAGTAAATGGACGTGTGGATCCAGAGGCAGCTCGTGCTCATCTGGGATCGATAGTCCGCAATATCAAGAAGCGTGGTATAGATTTGGTGCAGGAGTTTGTGCATTACAAGCAAGTATCGCCTTTGTTCAAATACCGACTTGAGCTTGCTCATGCGTATGTCGAGCGTGTGTACCCGAATCCGCGCCCCGGCACCTACGGTGTTGCTTTCTTAAATGGCCAAGAGATTTCGCTGTCAGAGCGCTTTATCGAGGATCTAGCTTCGGCTGTGAGCTACCAGCTGCATCTGGCACACGACGACATCACGCGTGGTCGTATCGAAAAGACAGAGAATTATGAGACATACTTTTTCGATCTCAAGGGCACAGTAAAGGAGCGTTCGCAACTTGCCGACATGTTGGAGGACGCAAAAGCATTGCTTCGTCCCTACAAATTTGTATCGCTTCCAGAAGTCTTCCGACGTCTCGGCTCCCTGGCTGACCCACTTCGTCACTTTTTGTACGATCCCAAAGCGCATGATTCGTTGGTCTCATTACGTGTTGTCGGTGATATCGATTCGGATGTGGGTCGGCACAGCGTCGTGGAAGTGCTCAAAGCGATGGAGGCGGAAGGGCCTTCGTTCCGTGTCTCTTTCATCCATACTGGTGCTGACCACGGGGTTCTTTCGCACTTCCTCCTGTCAGCAATGATGTCAGGTGCGCTTAGCGACATCCCTCCCTCTCGACTTCGCTCTGCGATTGAAGCAGCGGATATTTCGTCTGCACTTGATGCGCTGTCCCATGAGTTTACGTCGCCCAAGTCCGATATGGTATGGTCGCAGATTGCTCCTACCTTTGTATCTGCGGCCGGGCTGGATGTGGGACTTCTTCCGACGCTGATTTTGAATGGCCAGGTTCTTCCTCATATCCGCCACCTCAAAGCACGTGAAGTTACTGCGGCTGTGGAATGGGAACAACAGAAGCATGTATCTACATTGCTTAACACCTTGACTGTGCCTGAACGCCCTCGTGATGTGCGTGCACAGGTAGTCGAGTTTGCTACTGCGATCTTAGGCAAGGTTTTTGTCAAGCAAGTCACAGATACAGGGTCCAGCGAGGCCTCTAGCAATCCACGCGTGCCTATTGCACCTCTTATTGCGTCGTCGCCCGTGGCCTTCAAGGTAGGTGATGCCTCTGCTGCTATCCATGTTTCTGTGATTATGGACCCAATTGCGGAAGAGGCCCCTCAGCTAACGTCTATCCTCCGCATGCTAAGCTCTGTTCGAGGTGTACGATTGTCTATTCTTATGAACCCGCGTATGCGTGTAACTGCGATGCCGCTTCAGAGGTTCACTAGGTATGATGTGCGAATTCGACCAGAGTTCGATGCTCAAGGGCATGAAAGGATTCCTGGGATTGCGTTTAATCATCTTCCCCAACAAGCCGTGCTTACTATGCAATTACACGCACCGCGTAGCATGGTGACCATGGCTGATGAAGCCATCTATGACCTGGATAATATTCGACTCTCTGATGTACATGGCAGTGTGGATGCCATATATGCCATCAAGAGCCTCTTGCTCGAAGGATATGCACAGGCTTTGCCGAATAGCATCCCACGTGGACTGCAACTTGTACTAGAGACGGATGATCAGTCGACACAACTTGATACGATTGTGATGGAAAATCTGGGCTACTTCCAGTTCCGTGCACAGCCAGGCCACTGGCACTTATCTATCCGTGAAGGCCGCAGCAGTGATGTGTACGAAATGCTGAGTGTAGGTTCCCAAGGTTGGAGGAGTCCTCCAGTCAATGAAACCAGTTCCTCAGTGCTAATCGATTCACGTTTAGGATTGACTGTATTCCCGCAGTTCCGCAAACGCCTTGGTAAAACCGTGGAAGAGCTCATTTCAGAAAGGCCCAAGGATGATTCAGGTCTAGCATCTGTCAGCCATGGTCTGCAAAAGCAATGGGGCAAGGCGCTTCGTCTCTTGCGGGGTACAAAGTCCAAGCACGCTGATATCAATATCTTCACGCTTGCCAGCGGTCATTTATATGAGCGCATGACATACATCATGATCCTGAGCGTTTTGCGGCACACAAAGAGCAGTGTCAAATTCTGGTTCGTGGAAAATTTCCTGTCTCCTTCATTCAAGGCCTTTATTCCGCATTTGGCAGAAGCGTATGGGTTTAAGTACGAACTTATTACATTTGCCTGGCCGGAATGGCTTCGTGAGCAGACGGAAAAACAACGTATGATTTGGGCGTACAAGATTCTTTTCTTGGACGTCATGTTCCCACTCGACTTGGATCGGGTGATTTTTGTGGACGCAGATCAGATTGTACGCTCTGACTTGAAGGAGCTGGTGGATATGGACTTGCGTAATGCACCATATGGCTACCCACCAATGGGCGATGACAGCGAAGATATGGACGGCTATCGGTTCTGGAAGAAGGGATACTGGAAGGCATTCCTCCGTGGTCGAACATATCATATCTCTGCCCTGTATGTCGTGGATTTACAGCGATTCCGTTACATGGCGGCGGGTGATATCCTTCGACGCCACTATCAACGCCTAACTGCGGATCCGAACTCGCTGGCGAATTTAGATCAGGACTTGCCGAATCATTGTGTGTATTATATTTTTTTGCTAACTTTTCAGTGCAAACCTACTTACCTATTTACACGCTTGATAAAACATGGCTCTGGTGCGAGACATGGTGCTCTTACGATTGGTTGTCTCAAGCGAAGACCATCGATTTGTGCAGTAATCCCAAGACGAAAGAACCGAAACTGGATAGGGCTCGTCGTCAAATTCCAGAATGGACGGAGCTTGACAATGAGGTGGCTGCGTTGGCTCATTCCTTACAAGCCAAGTCTTTCGACTCAAACGCACCCGTCGAGATGCATGATGAGCTGTAATGGTATAACATTATTTCACATAGAAGTACATAGGATAAGCTATTCAGTAGTATTGCTATCAGAGTCGCCCTCCTCCATCTGTGCCTCTACACCACGTCGTTGGCCATAAATGCGATGAAGAATAAGTGGAAGCGCGCTGGCAATGCTTAGTAGAATAAGTTTAATCATCATATCAAACGTCCAGACATGTTCCCACAACAAAGTCATAGCACCATTCGCCAACATACTGGCTTGACCTGACGTTGATGAAAGCGTAGTCCCATCACTACTCGCAGTCGACGCTGCGGCACTTGATTGAATTGCAGATGCAATGTTTTGAAGAATTTCTCCGATCTGAGTGGTGCAAAAGTTCCATGGGACACTTCCAATGGCCAATGTAACGGTATAGGGAAGTAAGGGTACATTCAGCACACCGCATGCAATATTCATCATACCGTAGGGAACAATAGGCAACAAACGCAAGAAAAGAAGATACGACCAGAGATCACGCCCAAGTTTAGGCGAAGAGTGGCGATGCGTTTCACCTTCATCAGTGTAGTGCAGTGATTGCAAAGCTTTGCGCATCGATAGAAGGGGCTTTGCTAGCTTGGGGAATAATGTCACAACCTCACTAAAGGGTGAAGCAAGCAAGTAGCAAAGCATACCTCCAAATCCTGTCAGAACGGATGTGTAAAGACTTCCCACGTAAGAGCCATACATGGCACCAAAGACAATGTTCATGATAAGACTTCCGGGTACGCAAAAAGCCTGCTTCCACGTGAAGAAAAAGGCCAATACAAAGAAGACATGCAACCTGGCCTGGGAAGAGCTGTAGGCGTACTTCTGAAGCTCCGTGCAAATATCACTGATTTCGCTCACTGTGAGATGAGTTAAATGCTTAGGCAAGTGTAGGGGTAATGTACTCAGTAAAAAGCCAAGTGCAATTGTCGCACAGAGGAACATAGTGCCGAGTAGAAGAACTTTGTGAGCATGTGGAAGCAGTAATGACCACGACAGTGATTGACCTGATGAGTCAATGTCAGCTCTTGAGTCATAAGACGCAGAAAACAGATTCGTTACGCTCTGCTTCACTTGCGTGAGAAGCGATGGATACTTCGTTGTTAAGATAGGCGCAATACCATTATCCTCGTAGCTTTGAGAGCTCCAAGTCCAAGAAGGAGCAGTAGAATCAAAGCTACTAGGTGGGCTAGCCCGGCGTTGTTGGCTCCCAGTCAGGCGCCAAGACAGGATATCTTGCCAAAACGTGTCTACCTTCGCAAGGTTAGCAGTAGATCCAGCTTGGGTATTGGTCATAGTCGATGATGAGGTATCTAGGATTGTAGAGCCCAGCGAATATTCTTCCATGGGTGTAGGTGTGAGTACCTCGGAATGAGAATCACCATACCGGTCTGTTCGGAAACCATCCGATACCGGTGAGAGTGGTGGGCTCGACTCATTTAGTAGAATCGCAGAAGCTCTTCGAGCAGATGGCATTAAAAGGTTTGTAGAGGATTGACGCTGTCCTGTCTGTGCTGGTGGCTCCTCTGCGCTTAAATGCCCCGACACCGGCGGAGGCATACTCGGCGTAACATATTCAAATTCAGGAACACACGCAAACGACGGAGGTGTTAATTTGCCACTTAGCAAAGAAGACGAACGAGCTCGACTTCCTGGTCTCCTACCATAATGGAGAACAACGTCAGGGGTGCCCGGGCCACGGTCAAAGCCATCGGCTCTATTCAGATCAGCAAAGGATCGCATCGTAATTATGTTGCCGGGCATTTGTCCAAAAGACGCTGCATAGTTCCTAGCATGTCTGGGTTTCCAAGGCGAGCTGGATTGCTTCCCTCCTTGCGTCACATCTTGGGTAGAGTCTGTCGCAAAATCCATTGCCGAGGAGGGAGGGAGGACAGTGA
The DNA here is from genome assembly GCF_001278385.1 of Malassezia pachydermatis. Classification (NCBI taxonomy): domain Eukaryota; kingdom Fungi; phylum Basidiomycota; class Malasseziomycetes; order Malasseziales; family Malasseziaceae; genus Malassezia; species Malassezia pachydermatis. The sequence goes on from NW_017253149.1 coordinate 51,144, forward strand.
AGGCAGGCGCCAAGGCCAAATGATCTCTCTACAAATTCTAAAGCAAAAAATATTGGCGGTGGGTGCCTCCCGGACCCTATACATGCAGTCCCTAGTAAAAAGATCAGCTTGAATAAGCCGGCGTAGCCAACCGGGTATAAGCGCTAGTAGTCAATTTGCTATCTACGGCCGAGTGCCACAATTTCCAACAGGGCCGCACGGATGCTCCACACCACGATGAGCATCGCCCGGCTGAGATTATCAGACAGGGCGCCTCTCCCAGGACGGCTGTTTAGGCATTTCAGCCACTCTGTCCCAAAGCCATCCGCATATGCCAGTCGACTGGTAGACCGTACACTGTACGAATTTCAAGGACCTGATACCTTTAAGTTTCTACAAGGAAGTGTAACAAACAATGTTGCCGTGCTGGAAACCATAGCTTCCTCCAAGACGTATGTGCAAGGACAGGACACGCTCTACTCCGCCTTTTTGAGTCCACAAGTAAGTGTTACATATGTTAACGATAGGGACGCGTAGTTGCGGATGCATTCATGCACCCTATTCCTTCTGAAACTGACTTCAAGGTGCTTGTAGAGGTGGATAATGCCATCGCACCCGACTTCATCAAGCTAGTGACTCGTTTCAAGCTGAGGTCTAAGGTGAAGATATCGGATGTAAGCGAGAAGTGGGATGTATATCAAGTTTGGGGCAACGGTATCGCAACCATTGTATCAGCAGATGACCTGTTTGCCACTAACTCTTTCTTGTTAAGAGATCCACGGACGCCGGAAATGGGGTGGCGTCTTCTAGCATCAAAGAATGCTGGCCTTAATATACCAGAAAAAGTGGAACAAGTGGCCCAAAGTGCTTACACAGTCCACCGCATGCTACAAGGCGTGCCTGAAGGCTCAAAGGAAATCATTTTGAACTCAAGTTTGCCGCTAGAGAGCTGCATGGATTATATGCACGGTGTTGACTTTCACAAGGGCTGTTATATTGGACAAGAGTTGACAGCGCGTACTCATTTCACGGGTTTGGTGCGCAAACGTATCTTGCCTGTCGTTCTCAGCACACAGCCAGAGGGAAACAACGAATTCACAGTCAATAATAACGCCTCCTTCTCGCTTCCAGCAAGTGGGGCTGATGTACGCCTGATTGCCGCAAATGTAGAGGAAAAACCTGAGAAACAAAGGCCTACACGTATGCGCTCAGCGGGTAAGTTTTTGAACGGCGTACACAATGTAGGCCTGGCACTTCTTCGCTTAGATCAAGTGGAGAAAACATTGCACCCTGCCACAAGCTCATCTGTCTTGGCTACTGAGTCTATGGATGGCAGCCCTTTGTATATTCGCGCTCGATTCCCTACATGGTGGCCTTCTACGAATGGAACTTCCAAGGGTGATTAATGTAGACGTATTTTCATACTTGAAAAAATAGCGCCAGCAAAGAAATATAGGCACCACAGCCGAGCATTTCAGCGAGATGTGTCTATGCCACGTGGATAAAATTTCAGCTGCGCAACACCAATGCGCAAGCACTTTGCATTTCCCTTCGCCATCTCATTAGATGTCCTCGAGAAGTCAAGAGAGAGAGGCAGGCTGTTCATCGAGTGAAGGCAGACATGCTTCACGGGACCCAGATATGGAAACTGGTTGGTATACCGTGAAAGAGCCTGTCGAAGATCCTAATTTACCCCATGATATGCATGACGCAGAGGACCGACACTCTGCACATCATGTTTTGTACGATTTATTCCATTCTGTTCATAAGCAGGGTAGGAACCATTCAGGTAAGCCCTACATTCAGGAGCATGGGTTCGATGTACCTGTCAAGTGGACACATCTAGTGAAGAGACCGGTGGTTCGTCAGTGGATTCATCAGAGCAATTTGTATAAAGAAAAAGATGAGCGACTACCCTCCCGTTTTGAACTTTTTTTTGATCTAATGTTTGTGGGAATCGCCCATGTAGTTGCTGAGGGGGCTACCGAAGAAGCAACTGGATTCAATTTACTGAAATTTGTTCTAGAGTACTTCCCTACATGGTCATTTTGGATGGATGTTCGCACTTTTCTTAATGTGTCGGGCACAGACGATTTGAAGGAACGCATGGGTCTTCTTGCTTCTATGGTTTTGCTAGCAGGATATGCTGGCAATGCATCTGCCTTGTCCATTTTGGAAGACGGTACCCCTGAAGAAGTATTTAAAAACGGAGGGGCTGCTGTAGACAGTGACTGGACGGGTGATATTGGTCGGATGAGGCATTGTAAGCCGGGCAATATAAAGTGTCAGGAGCTTGGTTACTATCTTGGTAACGGATACTGGCTAAAATATGGATATCAAGATGCCGTTCATTCTGCTGTCGCTTTTTATTTGGTCATGCGTCTGTTCCACATTCTATTGCATGTATATTATGGATGGCGGCTGCCAAGCTTTCGGCTTTCTATGTGGACACAGGCCATTGTTCGGTCCGTCATCTCAGTCATATACATTCCGATTATGTTTGTTTGGTCGCCTGCATTGATTGTGATTCTGATGTTTGTGGGGATGGTGTTGGAACTTTTGAATGCATTCTTGGTGTTGTACATTATCAAATTTTATCATTCTTTATCTAAGAGATGGAACAAAACGCCACTATATATTCCAGCGCTATCTATGGAGCATGTCATGGAGCGGACAATCCAATTTGTTATTGTCGTTGTGGGAGAAATGATCATTAGTGCCACCTATTCTGCTTCAAAATCCAAGTTTGGCCTTTCTATCCAGTATGGTCAGAGTGCTTTGGGTATTTGCTGTTCATTTATGATCATTTGGCTCTATTATGATGCGGATAGTTCGCGCACGTTCCAGCACGCTTTGCGTCGCCATGCCATCCCTGCTACACTCTTTTCGATGCTTCATTTCCCACTTACAGCTGCATTGATCCTGGCAGGTGCTTCACTGAAGAATATTGTCCAAGATGATAACGAGGTCATGTCTGGTGGCTATCTCTGGTTCTGGAGTGGTAGTCTCTGCGTGACACTTTGCTGTATTGGGTTGATTGGCCTTTTGCATCGAAACTTGGATATGCGAAACAGCACCCTCCTTCCGCGTTGGACCCGTATTGGCTGGCGGTTCGTTTGTGCGCTGATTATTTTATTCCTCCCTCTTATGCGAGAAAATTGGGAGACGATCAATCTCTTGGGAGTGGATCTCTCCATTTTGTTTGCTTTGGTGGTCTTTGAAACCATTTCCAAACTGGGAGCTGTGGGCAGGCACTATGATGCAGAAAAAGCAGGTATTGTTCGCCGGGCCAAATCTCAAAGTGCTGCAGCGACTGATCCAAAACTGGCAGAGTCTATTCAGCATGCGAGACAAGAATTGTATGATATGGGGGCCATGAGTCCGCACCACAGCGAAGCCATCATCACAGCGCCCACCAAGCGCTTCTATCTTAGTAAATCTATACCCTGGCACCCCTATGACGGGCTTACTATGGCTGAAACAGGTGAAGAGGATGTTGGTATGGAAGGAGAACTTGGACATTTGGAGACGAAAGAATTGTCGTCTGGTCAGCGATGGGCGTATACAACGTAGATTTATTGTATAGATTCTGAAAGTCTATGTTTCGTTGGTCTTGGATTGGGCTTGGTCAACCATGCGGCCATCTGTTAACGCCACAATGACAGCCAGATCTTCTTTTGCACAGTCATGATCTACCACTAGACCCGTATCGATCCTTGAAGCGGAATCGAAATGCGAATGATGTTCATGGGCTGCCACGAAAAGAGCGTCGCGAATGGCCAGAGGAGTCGAATCTACCACCATAGAATCGTTGAGGATAGCAGCAGCGGCTGGATGGAGTCGTTTTCTCAAAGTATCTCTAGACGCATTGGTGGGAAGCTGTACGGATCGAGAGCGACGTAAACGAAGCTTATTCGCACGTTGAATGGCATCTTCTGTTCCAGAAGAAAGGTAGACTTGATCGCGGTCAACATGTTTGTGCAGTTGCTCCATCATGGATAGGCGCCGGCGCTTAGGCAAATGAGAAGTATCACCATGGCCCACGCTAGAAGGCGGTGACATGGACATAGGGCTGTCCACAGTGTCAAGGCCACATTTGGCATGCAGGTGATTCCATCGAGAGATGTATGTAGCACCTAACAGGAATTTACGCACTAGAGTGGACATTAGCTCACCCGATTCGTCATCAATGATGTATCGACCTCGCGTGAGGGCGTCATACCCATCGTTTCCTTGGCACAGATACTCTCGCGTAACCACCGCATAATTTTTGTGCATTTGTAGTTCCTCGCGAACCTCGGGCGTAATACGACAAACCATTACAGAGTTCTCGTTGTCGGACTTGGTATCAGGCTCATACAAAAATGAATTGCGAATATTGATGAATGTCTCTTTGCTCTCAGGGCCCGAGCCATCGAACGGTTGCTTCAGCACATGAACACTAACAACGCGATGGCCAGGCTCGCGGGATGAATCCCATACTACTTGCAAGCCTGCTAGTTGAGGAAAACGACCCTCTTGCTTTGGATATGTGCTGAATCCATTCTCGAGAGCATCCCAAATGTCTTGCCCTGTGAGCTCTTTCACCACAATTGGGTCCTCGAATGGCATAATCTCCATAAGATTCCCTAGCGTGATTTTGCCAGGGCCAAACACACTGTCGCTCCGCAAGGATCCGCCACAAATCAAAGCACAATCCGCCATGCGGTAGTCATTTTGGAGAATCTTGCTGCACTTGGGATGCGACTTTCTCCTCAGCATGCGCTCCATGGCCATTAAGAGAATGTCCGAGATTAGGTCGCCGATCCCGGATTCTTTGGTTCGAACTTTTTCCGAGCGCAGGTCCCATTCGTTTAGTGTGATCGCAACAGGCTGTTCTGTAGCCTTCGTAACTCGTTGCATGAGTTGGTCAAGTAGTTCATGCAGCTCGGGGAGCGACTCATCGTTTGGACATGGCTGATGGCGCCGAACAGTAAGACGTTCAATAGTGCGACGACGCACAGCTGTGTCGTCATGCGGCTCAGACAGCGTAATTTCCACTTCACTTAGGTCATGGAAATCAGTACCACTCTTTACAATCAGCGTGTTTTCATCGTTTTCGCAGCCCATCATGGAACGCTCAAATTCGGTCCCATCATAAGAGTCAACACCACGGCCAATATAATATGTATGATCATGTCCGCCTAGAATAAGATCCACGCCATGCTGACTAGGATCTGTCTTAGCAACAGCACCGAGGGCATTGGCCAGTGCAATATCGTTAGGAAGACGGCAATGTGTAGCAGCAAAAATCAGTTCACACTTTTCAGGGCCCTCACGTAGCTCTTTCGAAAGCTTCAACGCTGTTTGAACCATATCGCGGTACTCGAACTCCTCCGGGAAGCCGGGCACAGTGTCAAGCCACTCCCTGCATTGTTAGACAGTATAAGGTACATACTCTTCCACAAGTCCAATGCACCCTATTTTGATTCCTTTGACCTCCATGACAAAATAGGGTAATGTCCCTTCGATCTGTTTATCACGCTCATCCAGTTCCGGTGATTGCTCTGAATCATCATCTCGCCAGGAAGCATCAACAACGTTCGAAAAGAGCCAGGGGAAATTTGTTTTACTCAAAAGACTCTGAAGGTGAGGGTATCCGAAATCCCAATCATGACTTTGCTGTAAGTAGAAGAAATTACGTACTTGCCCAAAACAGCGCAATCAACCTGCATGGCATTAATCACAGGCACCATATGTGCTCCACGTGTGATACTGCTCTCAACACTAGGGTTGAATAAATCGCCTGAAAATATGACTAGACCGTTTCTGTTACGCTTTTGATGCTGGGTCCAGTCAAAAGGTTTATCAGGGGCTGTGCGTTGACACACTTGGTTATCTTCGCCCCACGCAGAGCGAAGACGATGGATCAAAGCAGCGAATTGATCGGCGCCAAGCACTTCTCCATTCTTCCCTTTTTGTCTTACTCTGTATACACTTATATGTAAGTGGATGGAAATGCGTACTCGTTAAAGTGAAGCAATGGTATAGCCATTCGCCTCGACATGGCAATGTGAGTGGAACATTCTTAACAGTGCGTCTGTGCGTTCATGAGGTTCGTGTTGAATCACGTGATAATCCGCCCGTGCTGACCGCAACAACAGATGGCGTGGAGGGAGGAGCACTGTCCTATCAACGCCCCACAACAGTGAGTGTAGCACCATCATGCTTTCGTTGATGGGTTCAACTAGGGCCACCTTTGGCCTTGCACGTACTCTTCGAGTGCCTCTATACACGCCAGTGTCTACGTTCATTACGGCATCCCACGTATCGTATGCCAACACCAAAGCCGCCACTCGTACCAAGAAAAGTACAAAGGCGACAACCAAGACTAGCACGCGTTCGAAGAACACGGCTGCTAAGCCAAAGAAGGCAACGCCCGCTAAGAAAGACAAGCCATGGGAACGCCGCGATGAGAAGACAGGCGAGCTTTGTATGTATGAGTATGTCTAACGAGTTCTAGTGCCACTTCCTTACGACCGTAAGCCTACAAAGCGCCCCCGTTTCCTTATTTACTTTATGGAACGCCTTGAACAAGTTCGTGAGAAGCCAGAGTTCCAGATGACAAACCGTGATGGTAAGAGTGTGTTCGACATCCGTTCGGCAGCTACTACGATCGGTGCGGAATGGAAGCAACTCTCGGACTCTGAACGTTCGCGCATTGACAAATTGTACGAAGAGCACGTAAAGAAGTACGAAAAGGACCTTCAGGCATGGCAAAAGAGTCTGACACCGGACGAGATCCAGCGCCAGAACCAGTTCTTTGCCTACCAACGTAAGCAGGGCAAGAAGGCTGTACCGCGTAACATTTCTGGCCCTGACCAGCCGAAGCGCCCATTGAGTGCCTTTTTCCTGTTTACCCAGCACCTGCGTGAGCAGGGTGAGGCCAATACAATGCCCGTGACGGAGTTTGCACGCGAGGCTGGCGCGAAGTGGAAGGCCCTGAGTGCCAAGGAGAAGGAGCCATACGAGGAAAAGGCACGTGCCTCCAAGGAAGAATACCTTCAGCGTATGGAGGAATTCAAGACAGCGTAAGTAGTATGATAATTCCATTCCCCCTTTCTCTCTGAATTGATAAAAACAAGTCACTCGGAAGAACGAAAATAACATTGAAATGGAAAGGTATTATCTACTTGAACCCAACAGAAGACACTTACTTACGGTTGGCGAGGTAATGCTTGATCAGACCCGACGTCGACGAGTCATGGCCATCAGCATCGACCTTGGCAGGGTCGCGCTGCATGAGCAGCGGCTGGATCTTCTTAGCTAGCACCTTACCGAGCTCTACGCCCATCTGGTCGTACGAGTTGATGTTCCAGATAAAGCCCTGGGTAGCGATCTTGTGCTCGTACATCGCAATCAGGGCACCGAGTGTCTTCGGTGTAATCTTCTGGACCATGATGCTGTTGGTAGGACGGTTACCGCGGAACACCTTGCTCTTGAGAAGTGCCACGTTCGATGCCTTATCGCCGAGCTCCTTCGCGACTTCCTCTTCCGTCTTACCGAACGCCAAAGCCTCAGGCTGCGCGAAGAAGTTCGAAAGGAGAATGTCGTGGTGGTCGCCCAACGGGTTCTGCGTCTCAATCGGTGCGATGAAGTCACAGGGGATCATCTTGGTACCCTGATGAATTAACTGATAGAAGGCATGCTGGCCATTGGTACCAGCTTGACCCCAGATGATCGGGCCGGTCTGGTAGTTCACAGGCTCGCCGTTCTTGCCCACGAACTTACCATTCGACTCCATATCGCCCTGCTGGAAGTAATCCGCAAACTTGCACAGGTACTGGTCGTACGGCAGCAGGGCATGCGTCTGTGCGCCGTGGAAGTTGTTGTACCAGATGCCCAGAAGGCCCAAGATCACAGGCAGGTTCTGCTCAAGTGGGGCCTCCTTGAAGTGCATGTCCATAGCATGCGCACCTTCCAACAGCTCCTTGAAGTTCTCAAAACCGATCGAGAGCATAATGCTCAGACCAATGGCGCTCCACAGACTGTAACGGCCACCGACCCAGTCCCAGAACTTGAACATGTTCTCCTTCGCGATACCGAACTTGGTCACCTCCGACTCATTCGTACTCAGGGCCACAAAGTGCTTCGCAACATGCGCCTTGTCCTTGGCAGTCTGAAGGAACCAGTCGCGAGCGGTTGTAGCGTTGGTAATCGTTTCGATAGTAGTGAACGTCTTGCTCGCAATGATGAACAGCGTGGTCTCCGGATCCGACGCACGCAGAGTCTCAGCAATGTGCGTGCCATCGATGTTCGACACAAAGTGCATATCGAGGTCGCGCTTCGAGTACGCCTTGAGGGCCTCGCACACCATCACAGGGCCGAGATCCGAGCCACCAATACCGATGTTGACTACAGTCTTGATGGGCTTGCCCGTGTAGCCCTTCCACGTACCCGAGCGAACGGCATCAGAGAATTCGTGCATATGCTTAAGTTCCGGGATGACATCCTTGGTGCCTGGCTCCGAGAGCTTCAGCTCGTCGTGCAGATCGCGCAGAGCAATGTGAAGCACAGCACGGTCTTCCGTGTTGTTGATGTGTTCTCCCTTGTACATAGCATCGCGCTTCGCTTCAAGTTGAGATTCCTTAGCCAACGCGACCAACTGGGTGAAAATCTCCTCGTCGATGAGGTTCTTGCTGTAATCCAGGAGGATCGAGACATCCTTGTTGCTAGTCTCGAAGCTCTTCGAGAACGTCTCAAAGCGCTTCGGGTCCGCAGCAAATGCCTCTTTCAGAGTGATTTTCTTGCTTTCGTACAGAGACTGAAGCTTCTTCCAAGCGGAGAGTTCGTTAGCAGGCTGGACCGACATTGTGGTATGAAGTGAAACGACGGTAAGACCGAACCCGTGCGCCAAGCGCGGAGATAGTGGGGTCCGAGCGTCTAACGGGGCGCATATATCAAAATCTTATGTCATCATTCTCTGATAATCTGTGCCATCGCTTTTTCCACCGACGGACGACGAGCAAGTTCACATGGCGGAGCGAAGGAGCAAATGGGACCGGCCTGCGGACCATGGCACCAGCCAGCAGCAAAGCGTCGCTGTGACCACAACAACGGATACACGTCCAGGTATGTACACACGCCACTCACTATAAGCCGCCAAAGCTGCTGCTGCCGCCGCCGCGCGCATCGCCGCACAGTTTACGAGAGGTGAGCCGGCTGGCCCTGGTGCTCTGGTGCGGCACCCTGATTTTGATGAAGAAGGCCCAGATGGCGCCTATACGCATGACATTGAGATCAATGATCATCGTAATCGCTACCTGTTGACAAAGAGCCAGACACAAGACAATTTGCGCCATGAGACAGGCGCGCGCGTGTACACACGCGGCATATGGTACCCTGACCGTTCTAAGGCGCGTGCTAGTGATCCGCCATTGTACCTGCATATCACGGCGGATACACGTGAGAGTCTGGATCGCTGTGTGGCACGCATCAATGACCTGATGAACCAGGATTTGCCGCCGCTGCTGGACGACCGTTTGCACCGCAACGATGCGAGGGGGCCGAATGGATGGCCCGAAGAGCGTGTCCCGATCAACTTGGAACCGCTGCGCAACTTTAATGTGCGTGCAAAGATCGTCGGTCCCACTGGTTTGTTTGTGAAGTACATTCAGAACGAGACACGCGTGCGTGTCCAAATCAAGGGCCGTGGTTCTGGCTACTTGGAAACCGATACAGGCCGAGAGCTGGAAGAGCCTATGCATATCCATCTCTCAGGCCCAGAAGCAACACAGGTTCGTCGCGCCAAGGAAATGGCCTTGGACCTTGTGGATGCCGTCACAGAGGAATGGCACAAGGCTCGTGCTGCCACGGGCGGTGGCTCCATGGACTATGCTCCCAAGTCGCAGGAAGACATTCCACCGCCGCCTAGTGAAGAAGCTCCACCACCACCACCGGAAGGGGCGGAAGTTCCTCCACCGCCTGAAGACGAAGTACCCCGTACGCATTCGCTTACGACAACTAACATTTCAGCGCCACCACCGACCGATGCACCGCCGGAAGACCCAGCGCCGCCAGTCGAGGCAGCACAGGAGACTTCGCAGCTGGCCGAAGAGGAAGCTGCCTTGCATCAGTACTGGAAAGACTATGTGGCATGGGAGCAGAGCTTTGTGAACTACCATGGACGGCGGCCTACCGCCGATGAGGGCGCGCAGGACGTCCCACCAGAATACCGTACATGATCTATAATGTTCTACATGGGTATATTGTGGTATACTACCTGGACTGGGTGCGTGTAATAGTAGGAGGGTATATAGGTGCGTGCGAAGAGCGCGGCTTCTTGGACGGACCACCAGACACGCGACGTGGCGGTGGCCGCTTGCGGAGTCGCCGCATGGTGATCGGGGGGGACGAGGATGGCATGGAAGCATCGCTCGAGTACGGCGAAGACGACGAAGAGGAGCTGTCTTCCTCGGACGAAGACAACGATGTCTCAGATGAAGATGACGACGCTTCAGACGTGGACGATATAGAGAAAACCTCATCGGACGTCTCCGTGTTGGAGTCGTCCGATACGCCATCGTCCTCACTATCCCAGACAAGGGCATCACGAATCTCAGCTGAAGAACAGTGCCAAGCGGGCATAGAAAACTCTCTATGTTCTTGCTCGGCTGGTGCCATCGACGCTGCAAGTGGCCAAAGGGGAGGACTTCGATACAACACGTCAGCGGATTCGTCCAGGAGGTTGTACGCTGGGATGGCATCTCGGGCTTCCCGCACACGTTGGGCACGTTGCTGAATCGGTGCACAATGCTCCAAGGACCATGTCCGCCGAATAAGGCGCGGTTCGTACTCTTGCGCTCCAAAAACCTCAGATAAAAGGGTACACGTTTCTTCCGCGGCTTGTCGAAGAACAGGGTCGTCATGTACAAGTGCTACGGCCAAAATATCGCGCCACGTCAGTGGATGTGCGTACAGCCTTTTGTCGGTGCTCCAGTGTCGGTAAGTGAGAATACTCCGAAGCGCTTCCGCTTTATAAGGCGTAGGATCAGCCACAGCCGTATCAATATCACGTTGCAGCGTGGACGGCAGCACAGTGATGGAGGGCGCCCAAACCAAATTCAGAAGGAGAGAGCGCAGCTTTTCTTGGACTGCCATCCATACGTGAGCATGTTCCTGCTTATGGACCTGGTGCAATGAGTGCGTTTCCATGTCTGTGCGACGCGCTTGGCCCTCCATCATCGCAGCGACTTCGTCAGCAAGCAGCCAGGGCGGCGCAGGAGCATCATCACCGGCAAGGGGCCACAGCAGTGTATGCTGCCGCCGTAAAAACTCATACGCATTTTTACCGAGTGCTTGGCGCCATGGAACATCATGGTCACGCTGCTCAAGCGCGGCAGCGCCATGCTTCAGGGCCGTATTCATGCCACGCCGATTAGCTGCATCGCCCGACAATGCAATACCTATATCGGTGCCGTATTCATACTCTAAATATGTGCGTAGAGAATGTAGGTCGCCGAGCTCTTGCTGTGGTACCTTGGTCGATGCAGTCTGCGAGGCAGCCGACGATGTCTTCTGTTGCACGCGTGGAGTCGGCGCCATGAGAAAACACGTTGCGCCGTGCGAGAGAACGTGCCAAGATACTCGCTTACCTCAGCATATAAGCCGCGGCGTTTTAACGGACAAATGTGGGTCGTGCATTTCATTAACGTGAAAACACCGACCGTCAGACCTTGCTTTTTCTTTAACGAACATCATGGACAACATCGACTCAAGCCAGCTTATGCGCTTCGGCAAGAAGCTCCTCACCAAGGTGATGAACAAGCAAAACAACAATGGCGGCTACGGAGGCCAAGGTATGGGCGGCCAAGGCATGGGCGGCATGGGCGGTATGGGCGGTATGGGCGGTATGGGCGGCCAAGGCGGTAACAACAACCTGGTCGGCAGCCTGATCAACAACATTGTCGGCGGAGGCAAGCAAGGCGGCATGGGCGGCGGCTAC